>NC_091286.1:403443776-403743776 GCF_032444005.1 Ranitomeya imitator | reverse complement strand
ATATGTTTATTTTTTATTTTAAATCTCTTTTAACCTGCTACATATGTGTCTGGGCAATATACTACGTGACTGGCCAATATACTACATGACTGGGCAGTATACTACGTGGCTGTGCTGCATACTATGTGGCTCTGTGCTGTATACTACGTCGCTGTGCAATATACTACGTGACTGTGCAATATACTACATGACTGGGCAATATACTTTGTGGCTCTGTGCTGTATACTACGTGACTGGGCAATATACTACATGACTGGGCAATATACTACGTGACTGGCAGGTACGGACTGGGGCTGAAATTCAGCCCTGGCATTTGAAATCACACAGGCCCATGTTGCCCCGTTACCATGAACCAGATGAAATATATTAATAATATCAACCTGGATGGAGGAAAGGAAGATTTTCTACAACACCAATATTTCTAATGATACACGTGGCTGCTGGGGTAAGTGACGGAGTTGGCGACTTTGTGCTCCATCACAACTCTTAACAGTGTGGGTGTCTTGAGTACACTGATTCTGTTAACAACATAGCAGACAAGGCAGCCCATGACCACAAAGGCCCTTCTGGCATTTGCCAGATGGCCAGTCCGGCCCTGGTGACTGGGCAATATACTACGTGACTGGGCAATATACTTCATGACTGGGCAATATACTACGTGACTAGGGAATACACTACGTGACTGGGCAATATACTATATGGCTGGGCAATATACTACGTGTCTGTGCTGTATACTATGTGGCTCTGTGCTGTATACTACGTCGCTGTGCAATATACTACGTAGCTGGGCAATATACTACGTGACTGGGCAATATACTACGTGGCTGGGCAATATACTACGTAGCTGGGCAATATACTACGTGACTGGGCAATATACTATGTGGTTGGGCAATATACTACGTGGCTGGGCAATATACTACGTGGGCTGTGCAATATACTATGTCAGGGGTCCCCAACTCCAGGCCTCGAGGGCTGCCAACAGTGCAGGTTTTCAGGATTTCTTTAGTATTGCATCGGTGGTAATGTGATCATCTGCACAGGTGATGATTCCAACCCCTGTGCAATACTAAGGAAATCCTGAAAACCTGCACTGTTGGCGGCCCTCGAGGCCTGGAGTTGGGGACCACAGTACTACGTGGACATGCATATTCTAGAATACCCGATGCGTTAGAATCGGGCCACCATCTAGTATATGAATATATCTGTGGGTTGACAGATTCCCTTTAATTCTGGCACTGTATTTATACAGTAAGCTTGGTTCTGTTACCATATGTATGCTGTAAGCTTGGTTCTGGTACTATGATTTAATTAGTAAGCTTAGTTCTCTTAAAGTACAGTAAACTTGGTTCAGTTACCGTATATAAGTAGTAACCTTGGTTCTGGTACTGTATTTATGCAGTAAACTTTGTTTTGTTACTGTAACTATGCAATGTCAGCTATTTCGTGAAGAGGTTTACGTACATTATTTGAAATTCCTCTAGTAACAATCCTGGCTTTTGTGACTTATAGGTTAAAGTATATTTTTAGAATTATAGTGTAAATTTTGTATAGTCAACTACTACTAGGTTTGTATTTAGGTTTCAAGTCTGAGTCAGACATTTATGGTATACTAGATGGTGGCCCGATTCTAACGCATCGGGCATTCTAGAATATGTGTGTAGTTTATTTTTTGAAGTTTTCAGAATAATGCAATTTATACACGGAATTCGTCCGGCCGGGTGCGACCAATTAGCGAAGCGTGGTTCAAATTCAGCGCCAATTCGCGGCCGGACTGCGCCTGTCGCTGATTGTTCACGGCCGGCCGGGCGTGACCAATCAGAGAAGCCAGGGCCGGCTCCAGGTTTTTGAGGGCCCTGGGTGAAAGAGTCTCAGTGGGCCCCCCTCTTTAACACATACCACGATTCATGATGCACAGATACAGCAGAGAAATATACCACAGCCAAGTAGCATATAACACAGCCCGCGTAGCATATAACACAGCCCACGTAGCATATAACACAGCCCACGTAGCATATAGCACAGCCACGTAGCATATAACACAACCATGTAGCATATAGCACAGCCACGTAGTATATAGCACAGCCACGTAGTATATAGCACAGCTCACGTAGTATATAACACAGCCACATAGTATATTGCCCAGCCACGTAATATATTGCACAGCCCACGTAGTATATAGCACAGAGACACAGTATATAACACAGCCCATGCAATATATAACACAGCCCACGTAGTATATAACACAGCCCACGTAGTATATAGCAATGTGGGCACCATATCCCTGTTAAAAAAAGAATTAAAATAAAAAATAGTTACAGTGGGGCAAAAAAGTATTTAGTCAGTCAGCAATAGTGCAAGTTCCACCACTTAAAAAGATGAGAGGCGTCTGTAATTTACATCATAGGTAGACCTCAACTATGGGAGACAAACTGAGAAAAAAAATCCAGCAAATCACATTGTCTGTTTTTTATCATTTTTTTTTTGCATATTATGGTGGAAAATAAGTATTTGGTCAGAAACAAACAATCAAGATTTCTGGCTCTTACAGACCTGTAACTTCTTCTTTAACCCCTTCCCGACCTGTGACACAGCGTATGTGTCATGAAAGTCGGTGCCAATCCGACCTGTGACGCATATGCTGTGTCACAGAAAGATCGCGTCCCTGCAGATCGGGTGAAAGGGTTAACTCCAATTTCACCCGATCTACAGGGACAGGGGGAGTGGTAGTTTAGCCCAGGGGGGGTGGCTTCACCCCCTCGTGGCTACGATCGCTCTGATTGGCTGTTGAAAGTGAAACTGCCAATCAGAGCGATTTGTAATATTTCACCCATTATAACGGGTGAAATATTACAATCCAGCCATGGCCGATGCTGCAATATCATCGGCCATGGCTGGAAATACTAGTGTGCCCCCACCCCACCCCACCGATCGCCCCCCCAGCCTCCCGATCTGGCCGGTACACTGCTCCGGCTCCCCTCCATCCAGTGCTCCGCTCCCCCCGTGCTCTTGTCCGCTCCCCCCGTGCTCCAATCACCCCCCCATGCTCCAATCACCCCCCCTGCATTCAGATCCACCCCCCCGTGCTCCGTTCCACCCCCCCATGCTCCGTTCCAGCCCCCCCGTGCTCCGTTCCACGCCCCCCGTGCTCCGTTCCACGCCTGCCGCGCTCCGATTCCCCCCCCCGTGCTCCGATCCCCCCCGTGCTCCGATCCCCCCCCCGTGGTCCCCCCCCACCCCTTCATACTTACCGATCCAGCCGGGGTCCCGTCCGTCTTCTCCCTGGGCGCCGCCATCTTCCAAAATGGCGGGCGCATGCGCAGTGCGCCCGCCGAATCTGCCGGCCGGCAGATTCGTTCCAAAGTGCATTTTGATCACTGAGATAGATTATATCTCAGTGATCAAAATAAAAAAAAATAATACATGACCCCCCCCCTTTGTCACCCCCATAGGTAGGGACAATAAAAAAATAAAGAATTTTTTTTTTCCACTAATGTTAGAATAGGGTTAGGGTTAGGGGTAGGGTTAGGGTTAGGGGTAGGGGTAGGGTTAGGGCTAGGGTTAGGGTTAGGGTTAGGGGTAGGGTTAGGGCTAGGGTTAGGGCTAGGGTTAGGGATAGGGTTAGGGGTAGGGCTAGGGTTAGGGCTAGGGGTAGGGTTAGGGGTAGGGCTAGGGTTAGGGGTAGGGTTAGGGCTAGGGTTAGGGATAGGGTTAGGGCTAGGGTTAGGGCTAGGGGTAGGGCTAGGGGTAGGGTTAGGGGTAGGGCTAGGGTTAGGGTTAGGGCTAGGGGTAGGGCTAGGGTTAGGGGTAGGGTTAGGGCTAGGGTTAGGGTTTCGGTATGTGCACACATATTCTGGTCCTCTGCGGATTTTTCCGCTGCGGATTTGATAAATCCGCAGTGCTAAACCGCTGCGGATTTATGGCGGATTTACCGCGTTTTTTTCTGCGCATTTCACTGCGGTTTTACAATTGCGATTTTCTATTTGAGCAGTTGTAAAACCGCTGCGGAATCCGCACAAAGAAGTGACATGCTGCGGAATGTAAACCGCTGCGTTTCCGTGCAGTTTTTCCGCAGCATGTGTACAGCGATTTTTGTTTCCCGTAGGTTTACATTGAACTGTAAACTCATGGGAAACTGCTGCAGATCTGCAGCGTTTTCCACAGCGTGTGCACATACCTTTAGAATTAGGCTATGTTCACACGGTGCGGATTTGGCTGCGGATTGGCCGCTGCGGATTCGCAGCAGTATTCCATCAGGTTTACAGTACCATGTAAACATATGAAAAACCAAATCCGCTGTGCCCATGGTGCAGAAAATACCGCGCGGAAACGCTGCGTTGTATTTTCCACAGCATGTCAATTCTTTGTGCGGATTCCGCGGCTTTTTACACCTGTTCCTCAATAGGAATCCGCAGGTGAAATCCGCACAAAAAACACTGGAAATTTTCAAAAATGGTGCGGAAATATCTCATACGAATCCGCAACGTGGGCACATAGCCTTAGGGTTAGGGTTGGAATTAGGGTTGTGGTTAGGGTTGTGATTAGGGTTATGGCTACAGTTGGGATTAGGGTTAGGGGTGTGGGGGGGTTAGTGTTGGAGGTAGAATTGAGGGGTTACCACTGTTTAGGCACATCAGGGGTCTCCAAACGTAACATGGCGCCACCATTGATTCCAGCCAATCTCGTATTCAAAAAGTCAAATGGTGCTCCCTCACTTCCGAGCCCTGAAGTGTGCCCAAACAGTGGTTTACCACCACATATGGGGTATCAGTGTACTCAGGATAAACTGCGCAACAATTACTGGGGTCCAATTTCTCCTGTTACCCTTGTGAATCTAAAAAAATGCTTGCTAAAACATCATTTTTGAGGAAAGAAAAATGATTTTTTATTTTCACGGCTCTGCGTTGTAAACGTCTGTGAAGCACTTGGGGGTTCAAAGTGCTCACCACATATCTAGATAAGTTCCTTGGGGGGTCTAGTTTCTAAAATGGGGTCACTTGTGGGGGGTTTCTACTGTTTAGGCACACCAGGGGCTCTGCAAACGCAATGTGACGCCCACAGACCATTCCATCAAAGTCTGCATTTCAAAAGTCACTTCTTCCCTTCTGAGCCCCGACGTGTGCCCAAACAGTGGTTTACCCCCACACATAGGGTATCAGCGTACTCAGGAGAAACTGGACAACAACTTTTGGGGTCCAATTTCTCCTGTAACCCTTGGGAAAATAAAAAATTCTGGGCTAAATAATTATTTTTGAGGAAAGAAAACGTATTTATTATTTTCACGGCTCTGCATTATAAACTTCTATGAAGCACTTGGGGGTTCAAAGTGCTCACCACACATCTAGATAAGTTCCTTTCGGGGTCTAGTTTCCAAAATGGGGTCACTTGTGGGGGGTTTCTACTGTTTAGGCACATCAGGGGCTCTGCAAACGCAACGTGACGCCCGCAGAGCATTCCATCAAAGTCTGCATTTCAAAACGTCACTACTTCAATTCCGAGCCCCGGCATGTGCCCAAACAGTAGTTTACCCCCACATATGGAGTATCACCGTACTCAGGAGAAACTGGACAACAAATATTGGGGTCAAATTTCTCCTGTTACCCTTGGGAAAATTAAAAAATTCTGGGCTAAATAATTATTTTTGAGGAAAGAAAACGTATTTATTATTTTCACGGCTCTGCATTATAAACTTCTATGAAGCACTTGGGGGTTCAAAGTGCTCACCACACATCTAGATAAGTTCCTTTCGGGGTCTAGTTTCCAAAATGGGGTCACTTGTGGGGGGTTTCTACTGTTAAGCCACATCAGGGGCTCTGCAAACGCAACGTGACGCCCACTGAGCATTCCATCAAAGTCTGCATTTCAAAACGCCACTACTTCACTTCCGAGCCTCGGCATGTGCCCAAACAGTGGTTTACCCCCACATATGGGGTATCAGCGTACTCAGGAGAAACTGGACAACAACTTTTGGGGTCAAATTTCTCCTGTTACCCTTTGTAAAATAAAAAATTGCAGGCTAAAAGATCATTTTTGAGAAAATAATTTTTTTTTTTTATTTTCATGGCTCTGCGTTATAAACTTCTGTGAAGCACTTGGGGGCTCAAAGTCCTCACCACACATCTAGATTAGTTCCTTTGGGGGTCTAGTTTCCAAAATGGGGTCATTTCTGGGGTATCTCCAATGTTTAGGCACACAGGGGCTCTCCAAACGTGACATGGTGTCCGCTAATGACTGGAGCTAATTTTCCATTTAAAAAGCCAAATGGCGTGCCATCCCTTCCGAGCCCTGCCGTGCGCCCAAACAGTGGTTTACCCCCACATATGGGGTATCAGCGTACTCAGGACAAACTGGACAACAATATTTGGGGTCCAATTTCTCCTATTATCCTTGGCAAAATAGGAAATTCCAGGCTAAAAATCATTTTTGAGGAAAGAAAAATTATTTTTTATTTTCATGGCTCTGCGTTATAAACTTCTGTGAAGCACCTGGGGGTTTAAAGTGCTCAATATGCATCTAGATAAGTTCCTTGGGGGGTCTAGTTTCCAAAATGGGGTCACTTGTGGGGGAGCTCCAATGCATAGGCACACAGGGGCTCTTCAAACGCGACATGGTGTCCGCTAACAATTGGAGCTAATTTTCCATTCAAAAAGTCAAATGGCGCGCCTTCCCTTCCGAGCCCTGCCGTGTGCCCAAACAGTGGTTTACCCCCACATATGAGGTATCGGCGTACTCGGGAGAAATTGCCCAACAAATTTTATGATCCATTTTATCCTACTGCCCATGTGAAAATGAAAAAATTGAGGCGAAAAGAATTTTTTTGTGAAAAAAAAGTACTTTTTCATTTTTACAGATCAATTTGTGAAGCACCTGAGGGTTTAAAGTGCTCACTAGGCATCTAAATAAGTTCCTTGGGGGGTCTAGTTTCCAAAATGGGGTCACTTGTGGGGGAGCGCCAATGTTTAGGCACACAGGAGCTCTCCAAACGCGACATGGTGTCCGCTAACGATGGAAATAATTTTTCATTCAAAAAGTCAAATGGCGCTCCTTCCCTTCCGAGCCTTACCATGTGCCCAAACAGTGGTTTACCCCCACATATGAGATATCGGCGTACTCAGGAGAAATTGCCCAACACATTTTAGGATCCATTTTATCCTGTTGCCCATGTGAAAATGAAAAAATTGAGGCTAAAAGAATTTTTTTGTGAAAAAAAAGTACTTTTTCATTTTTACGGATCAATTTGTGAAGCACCTGGGGGTTCAAAGTGCTCACTATGCATCTAGATAAGTTCCTTGGGGCGTCTAGTTTCCAAAATGGGGTCACTTGTGGGGGAGCTCCAATTTTTAGGCACACGGGGGCTCTCCAAACGTGACATGGTGTCCGCTAAAGAGTGGAGCCAATTTTTGATTCAAAAAGTCAAATGGCGCTCCTTCCCTTCCAAGCCCTGCCGTGCGCCCAAACAGTGGTTTACCCCCACATATGAGGTATCAGCGTACTCAGGACAAATTGCACAACAACTTTCGTGGTTCAGTTTCTCCTTTTACCATTGGGAAAATAAAAAAATTGTTGCTAAAAGATAATTTTTGTGACTAAAAAGTTAAATGTTCATTTTTTCCTTCCATGTTGCTTCTGCTGCTGTGAAGCACCTGAAGTGTTAATAAACTTCTTGAATGTGGTTTTGAGTACCTTGAGGGGTGCAGTTTTTAGAATGGTGTCACTTTTGGGTATTTTCAGCCATATAGACCCCTCAAACTGACTTCAAATGTGAGGTGGTCCCTAAAAAAAATGGTTTTGTAAATTTCGTTGTAAAAATGACAAATCGCTGGTCAAATTTTAACCCTTATAACTTCCTAACAAAAAAAAATTTTGTTTCCAAAATTGTGCTGATGTAAAGTAAACATGTGGGAAATGTTATTTATTAACTATTTTGTGTCACATATCTCTCTGGTTTAACAGAATAAAAATTCAAAATGTGAAAATTGCGAAATTTTTAAAATTTTCGCCAAATTTCCATTTTTATCACAAATAAACACAGAATTTATTGACCTAAATTTACCACTAACATGAAGCCCAATATGTCACGAAAAAACAATCTCAGAACCGCTAGGATCCGTTGAAGCGTTCCTGAGTTATTACCTCATAAAGGGACACTGGTCAGAATTGCAAAAAACGGCAAGGTCTTTAAGGTCAAAATAGGCTGGGTCATGAAGGGGTTAAGAGTCTCCTCTTTCCTCCACTCATTACCTGTAGTAATGGCACCTGTTTAAACTTGTTATCAGTATAAAAAGACACCTGTGCACACCCTCAAACAGTCTGACTCCAAACTCCACTATGGTGAAGACCAAAGAGCTGTCAAAGGACACCAGAAACAAAATTGTAGCCCTGCACCAGGCTGGGAAGACTGAATCTGCAATAGTGAACCAGCTTGGAGTGAAGAAATCAACAGTGGGAGCAATAATTAGAAAATGGAAGACATACAAGACCACTGATAATCTCCCTCGATCTGGGGCTCCACGCAAAATCCCACCCCGTGGGGTCAGAATGATCACAAGAACGGTGAGCAAAAATCCCAGAACCACGCGGGGGGACCTAGTGAATGAACTGCAGAGAGCTGCGACCAATGTAACAAGGCCTACCATAAGTAACACACTACGCCACCATGGACTCAGATCCTGCAGTGCCAGACGTGTCCCACTGCTTAAGCCAGTACATGTCCGGGCCCATCTGAAGTTTGCTAGAGAGCATTTGGATGATCCAGAGGAGTTTTGGGAGAATGTCCTATGGTCTGATGAAACCAAACTGGAACTGTTTGGTAGAAACACAACTTGCCGTGTTTGGAGGAAAAAGAATACTGAGTTGCATCCATCAAACACCATACCTACTGTAAAGCATGGTGGTGGAAACATCATGCTTTGGGGCTGTTTCTCTGCAAAGGGGCCAGGACAACTGATCCGGGTACATGAAAGAATGAATGGGGCCATGTATCGTGAGATTTTGAGTGCAAACCTCCTTCCATCAGCAAGGGCATTGAAGATGAAACGTGGCTGGGTCTTTCAACATGACAATGATCCAAAGCACACCACCAGGGCAACGAAGGAGTGGCTTCATTTCAAGGTCCTGGAGTGGCCTAGCCAGTCTCCAGATCTCAACCCTATAGAAAACCTTTGGAGGGAGTTGAAAGTCCGTGTTGCCAAGCGAAAAGCCAAAAACATCACTGCTCTAGAGGAGATCTGCATGGAGGAATGGGCCAACATACCAACAACAGTGTGTGGCAACCTTGTGAAGACTTACAGAAAACGTTTGACCTCTGTCATTGTCAACAAAGGATATATTACAAAGTATTGAGATGAAATTTTGTTTCTGACCAAATACTTATTTTCCACCATAATATGCAAATAAAATGTTAAAAAAACAGAAAATGTGATTTTCTGGATTTTTTTTTCTCAGTTTGTCTCCCATAGTTGAGGTCTACCTATGATGTAAATTACAGACGCCTCTCATCTTTTTAAGTGGTGGAACTTGCACTATTGCTGACTGACTAAATACTTTTTTTCCCCACTGTATATACTCACCTTCCGGCAGCCCCCGGATCCAGGTGAGGCGTTTAGCGTTGCTCCTCGCGACGAGCGGGAAAGGAGCCGGAAGGTGAGAATATAATGATTTTTTATTTGTTTTATTATTTTTAACATTAGATCGTTTTACTATTGATGCTGCATAGGCAGCATCAATAGTAAAACGTTGGTCACTGTGTGAGCGCTGACTGGAGGGGAGTATGGAGGGGGTACTGACAGAGAGTAGGAAGGGGCGAATTAGCGACGCGGGATTTCCGTGACAGACAGACAGACAGACGGAAGTGACCCTTAGACAATTGTATATGTAGAACGTTATTATGTCTAATTAAGAGCACTGAACTACAATGCATCCCCTACAGCTAATGCAAAACAATAATTAAAATAATAATTCCTGTTCCTGGTCTGTTACTAAGCTATACCATGTGTCTGGGATTATATGTATGCAAATCCAAAATTAAAACAATATTATATGTACAGTAAGCTCAGCCACGTCTGTTTACAATGACAGGATAAAAAGTCCCCCAGGAAAAAATTTGCCAACCAATCCCTGTTTGGGACACGCTATATTCATAGCCTTTCGTACATTAGCAATTCGAGCAGAACCAAATGTTTGCAAACATGTGAGAATAGGGGTGATAATTATCTAGCATGTGAGAGGATTTACAGTATTTCTTAACTTCCTGACATATACCTGATCAGAAGAAATTATTAATTTAAATCAGATTATTTTATCTTAGGAATTATACAATAGAAACATTTTCTTCTATGTAGTCTTGTGGGTCCCGGTATGTCCAACAAGTGGAACGTTTAAGAGCTATACAAAGAACCTTATGTTTGTACATATTGGCTATCAGGAGCTGTTCCACAATTTTATGAGATTTGGGTCTAAGGGATAACGTTTCTCCTTGCGGAGAGTAATAAACCAAGCCTGGCATATCAGAGTGAGAAGACTTGAACACCATGCATGCTCATCTGGGAAATTAAATATGCAAATTGTCATTTCAGAGAGAAGAGGACGACTAGAACTCTAGCTGCTTCCAATAGGTGGCGCTTCTCCTTGCCTCTCACCTAACCAAATCAGATCTCATACTTTGCACTGATGAGGGGCAACACCCCAAAACACCATGCCTGCAAATTGAGATTCTGGTTTGGCTCTTCTTCTAAGTAATATTGCAAGGCTTGTTATACAGTCAATATTGACGCTTAGGATCACTGCTTCCAATAGGTGGCGCTGGAGTTCTAGCCCTCTTCTCTCTGCATATTGTTAGATTTTGTATTTGAATACAGAAGATCACTATTCATGGCATAATATGGAAATTGTTTGTCAGTGACCGGCTCTTGGGTAGTCTATTCAAAGCTGTAATATTTTATAAACACATTTTGAGTTGTGTTTCTCATTGAAATAGTATAAATGTGATTTAGTTTACGTGTACTAATGTGCAATGTTAATTTAATGATCCGACTGCCAATATTTTACACTTCTTCAAATCACCTTGGGTTTTTGTATGTAAAAGGCAGAACCTGATATATGGTACATGTCTTTTAACAAGCATAACATGACAATGTTTGTGTGCGCAAAACGAACTAGAAAAGCGACAAAATATGGAAATTGTTTGTCAGCGTCTGGCTCTTCGGTACTTTCTTCAAATCTGTAATATTTTTCTCAAACATTTATTAGTATCAAAATGATCACTAAACTTGGTCAGACACATTTGGATCAGGACTAAACCTCCTTCTTCTCCAGGGAAGATCTGTAATAAAGTCATCACATGCTGAATGCTGTACACTTATTCCATTTACAGAGGATGGCATGCTTTCTCTAGGTACTACACTCCTTTCAGGGGGATAATACTTTTTTCATTATTCCCAAAACAATGGGATTCTAAATTCCAACGTTATAATTGACAGCACAACACACAGTCTCTATTTAATGAGTGTTCGCAATCTCCATGAACACTAACTTCAGTCATTCTTATGCTGCAAATTGGTCTGTAGATACCAGACTGACAGGAACCAACATCACAAGGCTACCTGAATCCAACAAGGCTCCTTCAGGTCAATCTCTAGTCCTGAAGTTGGAACACAGACAGGTTTGGCAAACAATGAATGATGCCAACTAGAATCATAATCCAGGGGTAAAGAGATAAGGGAGCAATGCGTCTTTTTACCAGAAACATTGCACATAGAGGGGCCGAGCTTCAAAATTAGACACAGACTGATCTTGGACACAGGAGTGGAGCTGTTTCAATTACTATCCCTTTTTAATATGTTTGCGATTCATTCATCTAGTTTTGAACCCCACAGGGTATATAAATTACATCTTGGAACAAAGATTATATCTCAAAATACTAATATTGGTAAAAAGGTAAATCGTGTGTCCTTTGGACATAAAAGTAGTGATGCCCAGCTGGACACTCTCCCTTATAAGACAGAATGGGGAAGTGTTCTGTAGAAGAGGATCCTGTTCTGGTAGACTGGAACAATCCTTGTATTTCACAGATGACTATACATCTGAATTGCTGCCAAGTATACAACATTTTTTATTTTGCCATGGCTGCCAAGAGAGGTACCCTGGGCAAAAACCCAAAGGACTTGTTTCCAATTGAAACCATTTAAGTGACGTTTAGGCATTTTCCTTGAGAAATAAAATGATCAAGTTTATGTGTAATAATGTGCAATGTTAATCAAAGGATCCGATTTGCCAATATTTTGCCTTTCTTAAAATCACCTTGAGGTTTCCTATATAAAAGTTAGAACTTGCTAGAGATATGCCTTGTGAAAGTCAAAACATGACAATGTTCGTGTGCACAACGAGACCTGGCTTAGCAAGATGTGTAAAATCTAGACAAACCTGCAAACAACCAGAAGTTCACGCCATCATGCACCTTTTGCATTTATTGGTAGGCCAGGACTTACCAGATAACCTAAATATCTGACCTCTGACAGTTTCAAGGGAACCTGGCACGATTCATGCTGCCCTATCCATGGGCTGCATGAATCAAGAGACCAAGTCCTGTGTTAAAAACATGTATGTTTTTCTCAGAATTGCTAGGACTGGAAAAGAGTTGACTAGTTCAAGAGGTGTGTTCCGATGGCTTCTTCCCACCTGCACAACTAGACTGATAGGTACTGTGGGCGAGTTTCTATACTCCCGCTCTTCCATCTGTCAAACTGCAACAGGCATAATACAGAAAGTGGAAAAGGAACACTCTAAACAAGATTATCTTAAAGGGTAAGTGGTCCATATATACAGTGTGATATCTCGGTATGCACAAAACGATCATACAATATAAATAGTCTCAAAGATTCATTGATTCAGTTAAATCCCATCTTGGATAAGGTGCATAGTGCAAGGTAAGTGAAATTTAGGGCTTGCTCAAAAAAGTATATAAATCAGATGAGAGCAATCCGATAAATAAATGGTATTGCAATTGCATCAATGTTATTCAATGCGGCAGTGCAGATCAGAGTAATTTTTCTCAGCTGTATTCAGAGTGAGGAAAAAAATTACAGCATGCTGCAAGTAGACACCAGACACGTAAATCGGATGGCACATGGACCATCTATATGGCTTGTGATTCATACACAGAATCTCCAAAAGAACCAGGAAATTGCAACAGCCAAGAACAGGAAGTTGGGCTATAGGATTGTCCTGGCTATCTATAAAAAAGGAAAAAAGCACTCCTCCACGGAGATCAGGACCATGTCTAGATATCTAAACGTGGAGATGCCCTTTGTGTTGGTGTAAGAAAGGCCTGAATCATGGGACACTTAGAACTCTGGCTATGTGGACCGTGTGTTGGTATGTGGACTGTCTTACCCTGTTATTGTCTCTGAAGACAACAGACGCACTATGTGAATACTGTGCGGTTTTATACAGTATGTGAAAGTAACGTGTGTCTGATGTAATGTGACATTATTATGTTGCTGTACAGTATATAAAGTGTTAGAGCATAATGTGATTGTAACATAAGGATAGGCTTAGGACAGGTTAGCATAGAGACAGGAAATGGTTAAGAATAGGTTTAGTTGGAGTGTTGGGTTATTAGGGGCAGGATGGGCCAAACGTTCCGAGCAGTGATACCTGATGGACATTCCAACAGAGTCTAGAGCCAGGGCTGGGGCCAGGTACCATGGAGCAGATCTGGTCTTAAAACATCACAAGGTCAGTGGACATGGAGATACATGGAGGGCAGATGGCCGGTTCCAGGTGCACTGCTGGAGTGGACAATGAATCCCTGTGGCTGATGGAGTTAGTGGGCTTGGGGGTAATCCAGAGTGAACATGTGGCAGAACAGAAGAAGAATTGTGCTAAGGAGGAAGGAAGTCTGCATTGCTGTGGCTTATCTCGCGTGTACCCACAGGATGAACTTGGATTGTTAGTAAAAGTTTGACTGTTGGAATGAATCTGGTGTCTCATGCATTGTGTGTGGAGGACTGTAGGCAGTAGAGGCCTTCGGCCTATAAATGAGTGTGTTGCACCCCATACCCTACAGCACACTGGGACTGGGACACACACCCCTTGTCTGTAAAGTGCAGCTCAGTCATAACTACCACTCTGCCGCACTTTACACATGCATGCAAGGATGCCTTGTGAACACACATCTGCAGGCAGATGTTCCTTAGGACAGATGTTGAATTGGAAGCACACGAGAAGTTCAACAAACCATAAGTAAGTATGGGTTCAATATACCTGCTAATATGTACCCAAATACATGTTGTGTGGCCTCACGAACCATTTGAAGTTAGGCTAACATCATATAACAACATAATAGTCTGTGAGCTGGCAACCTTACAAAAAATATTATGTGTTAGAGCGCTTCAGAAACCTCAAACTGACACCATTTCATAAGAACTCAGGAACACAAGTATTGAACCCAGACACTTATTACTTCAGCTTTTATCATTGTGTTTGCAGTGAGCGATGTCACGGGACAATGGCGTAGCTGCCGCGATCAGTACCGTCACTAGCGTCACTAGATGATGGCCCGATTCTAACGCATCGGGTATTCTAGAATATTCATGTCCACATAGTATATTGCCCAGCCACGTAGTATATTGCCCAGCTACGTAGTATATTGTCCAGCTACGTAGTATATTGTCCAGTGACATATATTGCCCAGCCACGTAGTATATTGTCCAGCCACGTAGTATATTGCCCAGCTACGTAGTATATTGCCCAGTCACGTAGTATATTGCCCAGCCACGTAGTATACAGAACAGAGCCATGTAGTATACAGCACAGACACGTAGTATATTGGCCAGTCACGTAGTATATTGCCCAGCCACATAGTATATTGCCCAGCCACGTAGTATACAGCACAGAGCCACGTAGTATACAGTACAGAGCCACGTAGTATACAGTACAGACACGTAGTATATTGGCCAGTCACGTAGTAGATTGCCCAGCTACATAGTATATTGCCCAGCCACGTATGTAACAGGTTAAAAAATAAAAAATAATTGGCCAGTCACGTAGTATATTGCCCAGCCACATAGTATATTGCCCAGCCACGTAGTATACAGCACAGAGCCACGTAGTATACAGCACAGAGCCACGTAGTATACAGCACAGACACGTAGCATATTGCCCAGCCCCGTATGTAACAGGTTAAAAAATAAACATATACTCACCTTCTGAAGGGCCCTTGTAGTCCTGTCGCCTGTGTGCGTTGCATGCGGCAGCTTCCGGTCCCAGGTTTGGTATGAGCGCAGGACCTGTGATGACGTCGCGGTCACATGACCATGACGTCATGGCAGGTCCTTGTCGCATAGCATCCTTAGCACCGGAACCTGCCGCTTGCACTGCCCAGGACAGGATGACACATCGGAGGGTGAGAATAACGTTTTTTTTTTTTAATTATTATTATTTGTAACAGTAGATCTTTTTACTATTGATGCTGCATACGCATCATCAATAGTAAAAAGTTGGTCACACAGGGTTAATAGCTGCGTAACCGGAGTGCGTTACACCGTGCTCCAGTAACGCTGGCATTAACCCTGTGTGAAGGCTGACTGGATGACCGGAGGGGAGTATGGAGCGGAAACTAACTGCGGGGAGGAAGGAGCGGCCATGTTGCCGCCGGACTGCGCCCGTCGCTGATTGGTCGTGGCAATGGTCGTGGACGTTTTACCACGACCAATCAGCGAATTGGATTTCCATGACAGACAGAGGCTGCGACCAATGAATATCCGTGACAGAAAGAAAGACAGACAGACAGACAGACGGAAGTGACCCTTAGACAATTATATAGTAGATATATAAAAAAAGTAGAAAAAACAGCACAGTTAAAGGGTAGGATGCAAACGCCTCATAGGTACATACCAGTCCTTGCCAATACTTTAAAAAAAAGATGAGACAGCACACCAAATCCAAAGTTATAAAGTGCTTTTTAATAGCCCATGTGGTGACGTTTCGGTCCTGGGTACAGACCTTTCTCAAGGAATAACAGAGGTGCATATGCAGGATATTTAAGGCAACAAAATAGCAAGTATTTAGCAGCAATATTGTGAATAAATACCATTGTGATGACTAAACATAGTACATAATAGTACAATAAAGGAAGATCATATGAAGTGACATACATAAAGTGCAATAATAATAGTGCAAAAATGTACAGTACTAGTGATAAACATGTACAAAACATAATTGATCAATTACAGCTAGCTGTCCATAGTTAGTCATATTACATGGGATGACTCCTGTTCACAAGACCACTTCTGGTATGAAATGAAAGAAATAAAAGAAAATATATTTATTATATATGAATATATAAAAAGTTGCCAAATATACAAATCTCTGGATCAAGCAAAAATACTATCAAGGTCTTAAAGGGCAAGTCACATCTATCCTAGTGTAACACCACTTATATATATATATATATATATAGGGAAAAATGGAACAGCACAATGCTCACCAATGGTGGGTGCCTAGCCCTCTGGATAAAAATGGTCCAACCATTAATCCAACATGTATACCAAATAGCAAACAGAAGGCAGCACTCCAGACGTTTCAGATGAAAAAAAGTGAAGTTTTAATCGACCCACATCACTGCGCGACGTTTCGGCTCACTGAGCCTTTTTCAAGCAATGGGTGTTAACAATGATTGTGCTTTTATAGAAACAATTTGAATAAATTTGCATGTTACAATTACCATTAATACATAAATAAACATACAGTTGTACAATTTTATATAATGTGCATATAGTGTCTCTTTAGTGCAATATCCGTGCTTATTAAAGTGCTTTGTGCTATATTCTTTATAAAATATCACACTTCTCCACTTTCTCCTTTGTTTCACAGACTTTCTCATTAGCATAAATTTATATTAATATTCATAGTGATTACACTTTATGTCCCTCACCTTACCGCTATCCGATGACACCACATGGAGGACTCTGTAATGGCCGTTATCGGCGTTCATAGAACTCTATTGCGCATGTCTACAAATCCAATTATCCTGTCACACAATGTCAGCCAATGGGAGCTCCAGTACACTTTCATTTTACTAGCGCATGCGCACTAGTGTTATGTCCGGGCCGCGGCGCCATCTTAGTTGTGGCAAGACATTCCTTTATGTCTATATGTGCCACTGTTGTGATAATGCACTTGCGCTCATTTTACCGCTACATAAACCGCTGATCCATTTCTATGTCTGCACTCTCATCAGCGTATTAGCACTTTATATAAGATGAATGTTACTAATTACAATTAGGCTGTTTGTCTAGAAAACGGAATATATTCCTAATTGGATACATAAGTGGCTGTACAGCCTCTCCAGGCCATAACATCCTACTTTAGAGCCGGCAAACAAGTGAACATATATAATATACCATATATCCAAATATCAGACAACAGCTAAACATTTCCTTTGCAGACAATTTTATTATAAAGTAGGGACTATTGTTACAGGTCGACATTCGTGACAGGGAAACTAGACAGTATATAGAAAATTGAATTTCATATTCCAAAATGGACAAAAATAGATAGTATAATTATTTTGATGCCTCCATAACAGTGCTTCATCAAGCGGCTGGTGAGGAAATACATAAGACCCACCGGTCATACGGATATCTATGAAACAAAAAAATTAAAATATTAAAATCATAAATGTACAACATGGAACCTATATACATCCAACTCAGGGTAACATCCTAGAAGATTATCACATGCCTGACTGAATTTTAAATTCTACATTAAGTCATTTGGGTTTTAGAGTGTTCAATTCATATATCCATTTCAATTCTAGTTTTTTTAGGAGGCATATTCTATCCCCTCCCCTCCTCTGTATGGGGACCCTATCTATTATTTTAAATTTTAAATCTTTTTCTGTATGTTGAAACTCTGTAAAATGTTTCGAAACTGGGAGATCTAGTCGCTTTTTCCTTATTGAGTGCCGATGATTGTTTAAACGCATTTTTAGTTCACAGGTCGTTTCCCCTATGTACCATAGTTTGCATGGACATTCCAGCAAGTATACTACATAGTCATACTTGCATGTCAAGAAATGTTTGATTGTGTATACCTTGTTTGTTTCTGGATGTTTGAATGTGGAACCTTTTTGTATATTTGGGCAATTTACACAGGACAGACATGGGAAGCAACCTCTTTGATTCTTGCCTGTGATCGTGGTCTGACTGGAATTTCTTAGGGGACCAATGTCTGCTTTAACCACATAATCTTTGATGTTTTTAGCCCTACGATATGAAAATAATGGGGGCTCCCCTAGTTCTTTGATCCTTGGTAGGCAATTACCTAACATTCCCCAATGTTTCCTGATGATGTTAGCTACCGCCCCACTTTCCTCTGAGTAAGTCATCACACAGGGAACTCTACTCAATCTTCTTTTACCATGATCATTATTTCTTAAAAGATCTTTTCGATCTTTTTGCATGACTTTATTTTTGGCAATATCAATCACTTTTTGCGGATATTTCCTATCTAAAAAATTTTTTGCTAGGATATCCATAACTCCCTCCATTTCTTTGTCTTCTTTAACAATCCTACGCACTCTTAGAAGTTGAGTTGGCTAAGGGGTATTGACCTCACCATACTGCGTGGATGTTGACTGTCATATGTGAGAAGATTATTCTTATCTGTCTCTTTCACATACAGTGTGGTTGTTAGTTCTCTCTCATTCTGTGTCACAGATAAGTCTAGAAATTGTATTTTAGTTCTGGAATAATTTAGAGTAAATTTGATGGTGTCATCTATTCCATTAAGGAACCAATGAAAATTATTCAACTCCTGTTCAGTATCTTTCCATAGGAGGAAGACATCATCTATGTATCTCCACCACACCAGAACATGCCGGAAGTGGTGGGACACATAGATGAGGTCTTCCTCCAAGGTACTCATCACTAAATTTGCATATGAGGGGGCCATATTATCCCCCATGGCTGTACCTCTTTGTTGTCCATAGAAGGTATCCCCAAATAGGAAGTAGCTCCGCCTCAAAATTATTTCCAACAGTTTTATGATAAATATTTTCCCTTCAGGGGTTATATCTGTTGTGTTTAGTTTTTTGTCAACCGCCCTTATCCCCGAGGTGTGATCTATAGAGGTGTAAAGCGAAATGACATCAAACGAGGCCAGAATGACATCACCCTCCAATTTTATAGATTCCAATTTGTTTAAGAAATCTGTAGTATCCTTAATATAAGATTTAGATTTTTTTGCAATTGGATTAAGGATTCTGTCTAGGAAAGTTCCTATTCTGCTAAATACTGAGTCTATACCTGCCACTATAGGCCGCCCAGGAGGGTCGACCAATGACTTGTGGATTTTAGGAGTTATATATAGTACAGGGGTTCTTGGGGATTCTATGGACAAATAGTCCATCAACTCCTGATCTATGATCTTATTATTCAAAGCTTTTTGTAGATAACTGTTAATCTCCCCCATTATTTTGAATTTAGGATCACTTTCAAGTTTTTTATAGACATTCTCATCCCCCAATTGTCGATTTATTTCTGCTATATATTTAAGCCTGTCCATGATAACGACAGCACCACCTTTATCTGCAGGCTTAATTATGATGTCGTCATCATGGACAAGCTCTTGTAAACCAACAAATTCCTCTTTTGTTATATTGGGATATCTAAATTCACACGTGGCCTCACTTCTGATCTCCTCTACCTCACTTCTCACTATCCTCTCAAAGGCATCAATGACTGTGGAGCTAGTAGGTGGTATAAAGTCACTCTTTTTCTTTAATTCCACATTTTTAGAGTTAAATTCACCACATCCTACTTTGTCTTCTACCTTCCTGTCCTGGAACCACTCCTTTAGTTTAATAGACCTAAAAAAAATTTCCAGGTCTATCTGCAAATCAAACCAATTAGTGTGTGCACAGGGTACAAATGACAGTCCTTTACTTAGAATAGAGACCTGAGAGGGGGTTAATATCTTACTAGAAATATTGATCACGAGTTCTGATCCTTCTTCTTGGATGTTGCTTGTCTCTGAGGTTGTGTTCTGTTCTTCTCTGGTCTTTTTTTGGGACCGGTGGTGGCGCTTGCCTCCTCTCCTCTTGCGTTTGATTGTCTCTCCATGGTATAGTCCTGCTCTGTAGGGAGTAATGTCATTATTAGTTAAATATTTATTATCACCACATTGTTGATTGTTCCACGGACCACCTTTCTTTTTCCAGACAGGTTTATTATTCTCCTTCTGCCATGCATATATTTGACCTGTTTCATAATCCTCTAGGTCTCTATTCCACTTTCTCCTTTTAATCTCTTCTAAATCATTCCGCAGCTTCGTGCCCTCTTTATCAACTTTTTCCTTAAATATATTCCACTCTTCAATGGTAATTAGTGTTTTTATTTTATTTTCAAATTCTCCAATGTTCAGTTCTAATTTTTTTATTTCAGTTTGCAAAAAGTCAATATTGAGCAGTATTGTATCCATCGCATACTTATTGGAAATCATAACAAAACGTGCACAGTATACGGCATTGCCTTGAAATAGATTAGGACGTATACTCGATCTTAATCCTCTAGGGATTTTGCCCTCTTTATAATATTGTCCCAAAGTCATCATATGTAGTTGTAAATTTATAGTACGTTTGACATCACTTTCATACTTGCGTTTCAATTCTAATATGGACGGTGTTTTAAGAAAACAAGCTTCTCCTTGAATACCCCCAAGGATGCGTTCCTCCTCCTCGGATGTATATTTAAAGGCTCCTAGTTCCATGGTGCTTCCATCCATGAGACAAAAAAATGGCTTGTAAAGCAAATAGATAGAAAAAGAAAAAAAGGAAAAATTGTGCAAAAATTTCCGGACATAGATATATAGGGAAAAATGGAACAGCACAATGCTCACCAATGGTGGGTGCCTAGCCCTCTGGATAAAAATGGTCCAACCATTAATCCAACATGTATACCAAATAGCAAAAAGAAGGCAGCACTCCAGACGTTTCAGATGAAAAAAAGTGAAGTTTTAATCGACCCACATCACTGCGCGACGTTTCGGCTCACTGAGCCTTTTTCAAGCAATGGGTGTTAACAATGATTGTGCTTTTATAGAAACAATTTGAATAAATTTGCATGTTACAATTACCATTAATACATAAATAAACATACAGTTATTTTCATATCGTAGGGCTAAAAACATCAAAGATTATGTGGTTAAAGCAGACATTGGTCCCCTAAGAAATTCCAGTCAGACCACGATCACAGGCAAGAATCAAAGAGGTTGCTTCCCATGTCTGTCCTGTGTAAATTGCCCAAATATACAAAAAGGTTCCAAATTCAAACATCCAGAAACAAACAAGGTATACACAATCAAACATTTCTTGACATGCAAGTCTGACTATGTAGTATACTTGCTGGAATGTCCATGCAAACTATGGTACATAGGGGAAACGACCTGTGAACTAAAAATGCGTTTAAACAATCATCGGCACTCAATAAGGAAAAAGCGACTAGATCTCCCAGTTTCGAAACATTTTACAGAGTTTCAACATACAGAAAAAGATTTAAAATTTAAAATAATAGATAGGGTCCCCATACAGAGGAGGGGAGGGGATAGAATATGCCTCCTAAAAAAACTAGAATTGAAATGGATATATGAATTGAACACTCTAAAACCCAAAGGACTTAATGTAGAATTTAAAATTCAGTCAGGCATGTGATAATCTTCTAGGATGTTACCCTGAGTTGGATGTATATAGGTTCCATGTTGTACATTTATGATTTTAATATTTTAATTTTTTTGTTTCATAGATATCCGTATGACCGGTGGGTCTTATGTATTTCCTCACCAGCCGCTTGATGAAGCACTGTTATGGAGGCATCAAAATAATTATACTATCTATTTTTGTCCATTTTGGAATATGAAATTCAATTTTCTATATACTGTCTAGTTTCCCTGTCACGAATGTCGACCTGTAACAATAGTCCCTACTTTATAATAAAATTGTCTGCAAAGGAAATATTTAGCTGTTGTCTGATATTTGGATATATGGTATATTATATATGTTCACTTGTTTGCCGGCTCTAAAGTAGGATGTTATGGCCTGGAGAGTCTGTACGTCCTCTTGGAAAAGCATAGACTGAGGGAGATAGCCTGAATAAGGCTTTCATCCGTTAGGTCTGAGTGATATACATATCCTTACAGCCACTTATGTATCCAATTAGGAATATATTCCGTTTTCTAGACAAACAGCCTAATTGTAATTAGTAACATTCATCTTATATAAAGTGCTAATACGCTGATGAGAGTGCAGACATAGAAATGGATCAGCGGTTTATGTAGCGGTAAAATGAGCGCAAGTGCATTATCACAACAGTGGCACATATAGACATAAAGGAATGTCTTGCCACAACTAAGATGGCGCCGTGGCGCGGACATAACACTAGTGCGCATGCGCTAGTAAAATGAAAGTGTACTGGAGCTCCCATTGGCTGACATTGTGTGACAGGATAATTGGATTTGTAGACATGCGCAATAGAGTTCTATGAACGCCGATAACGGCCATTACAGAGTCCTCCATGTGGTGTCATCGGATAGCGGTAAGGTGAGGGACATAAAGTGTAATCACTATGAATATTAATATAAATTTATGCTAATGAGAAAGTCTGTGAAACAAAGGAGAAAGTGGGGAAGTGTGATATTTTATAAAGAATATAGCACAAAGCACTTTAATAAGCACGGATATTGCACTAAAGAGACACTATATGCACATTATATAAAATTGTTCAACTGTATGTTTATTTATGTATTAATGGTAATTGTAACATGCAAATTTATTCAAATTGTTTCTATAAAAGCACAATCATTGTTAACACCCATTGCTTGAAAAAGGCTCAGTGAGCCGAAACGTCGCGCAGTGATGTGGGTCGATTAAAACTTCACTTTTTTTCATCTGAAACGTCTGGAGTGCTGCCTTCTTTTTGCTATTTGGTATATATATATATATATGTATATATATATATATATATATATGTATATATATATATATATATATATATATATATAGCAACTTAATTTCCTGGCCCCAGTGATGGATCCGCGTCCGTCAGTGCGTCAGTGCGAACCTTTTGCCTTGTCTGCTGTGATAATATGATACCATCTACTAAATATTGTTTTCCACTGCAGAAGCAAATCCAACCTGCGAGACAGGAGGATGGCCTTGGAATCCGATGTGCTGGTCAATCCAGTTGGGGATTCGAAGGAGGAGTCCAAACCTGCACCACTAGCATAAGTAGCAGCAGCTGCATTAGCAGCTGATGAACCAGCCCCTGAGAATGATCCCGGCAGGTGCAGCAGTCCAACACTGCTGCTAGATACATCCCTGCAAGCTATAAACATCCCCAAAAGAGCCAGGTGCCACAGGGACCTCCCCACCATCAGTACCAGGCGCAGGGTAGATAGTGGAGTACTTAACTATCTGGCTGGTACTGTTGCTATTTACAAGCAATTCCCCGGCCTGTCAGGCTACAAGCAACAGCCGTGGACCAAATTATATTGGATGTCTGCAGCTCTCCAGATAACCCCCATGAGGTATTTAACAATCTTGAAAGGTGGCAGCAGACAGGGGCCAATCGGCTCCATATAATTGAGCGGGAAGAACCACAGGCACCTACCTTACCACCACCACAGTATCCCCAACAACCACCACCAGAAGTGCAAATCCAGCAGCATTCTGAAGCTACACATTATGAACACTTGAGTTGGCAAAGTTATGGTGACAGGTCCTTACCTGGCCCTGTTATCCTTCACTAAGGTATGGGCCAAAGGCAGCACCCTTGCCAAGCCAAAGCCAGGTTGAGGCAACAAACTGTGGCACAAGTAGCCGAGTCTATGGGCCTTCCTGCCTGGTAACTCCTTGATGCAGCACATTCCCTCTATCTCTTTCTTTCTCCCTCCACCTCAACCACCACACCACATCATACTTCAACCAATCCTGGAAATTCCCTCGGGTGTTAAGAAATATGAAGAAAATGTCCCATACTTTAAGTGCAGAAGACTTCCGCTGTGTAGTCGGAAGAGGTGGAGGTGGTCCGGGATTGGATCTGTGCTGATTATCAGGAGACACATCTTCCAGACACTCGTGGATCCTGGTATATTTGTGGAGGATCACACATGCCTTCACTACTGAGTTAACATTTTACTCGCTTAATTGAAGGGCTTACATAAACATCCTCCATTTAGCACACAATATTCCAACATTCGACCACTCTCCGCGCACGTGACAACGGTACTTAAAAATATGTTGATGGTGGTTCAGACTACGTCATGGAAAGGGCCTCTTAGAATGCCATGTTAATTGGAAGGCCTTGTCTCCAACCAAGACTTAAGGAGCTGGATCTAATGTGGAACCAGGTAGGAACCATGGAAGTGGGACACCCTATTCCTCGTTCTAAAGCTGCCGTCCCCATTATGGAAGAATTGAAGATTTGGGAATCCCCAGTTCTTTCATAGGCCCCAATATCCACAATTACAAACCTGTATGTGCTCTCAACCAAGGCCAACAGCACAACGGAAAAATACATTCTGTAATTGAAATATTGGGACCCTGAGTTCAGCGGCTTCTTTGCGTAGACGTGTTTCCCATCAAGTGCCCATATTCAGTTTGGGAACTGGCATCTTTCATGAAAACTACAGGAAATGCATTCTTGGTCATGAGGCCCAGGCTCTGGCATCACTTTGGGTTGGAGTTTGGTCCAGATCTCATCACATGCTTTTCTAATAATTACAGAAATGGTGGACTTGCCCAGGAGGAACTCAAGGTATAAGGCAGCATATGAAAGGCCCATAGACAGAAACTTATAGAGGTTCAACAAAAACAACACAGATACCGTATATACTCGAGTATAAGCCGAGCCAACTATAAGCCGAGGCACCTGCTTTTGCCACGGAAAACTGTGTAAACTTATTGACTCTAGTATAAGCCGGGTATGCATAGTCCCCCTCATCCCTGTCCTGCTATGCGTGGCTCCCACTATCCTGTCCTGGTATGTGACTGCCCTGTACTGGTATGTGTGGCTCCCCATGTTGTATGCATGGCTCCCCCGGTCCCGCATTGCTCAGCTCCCCCATCCTCCATGGCTCGGCTCACCCCCTTCCCCTGGTTGTAAGCATGGCTCACATTGCCCCCCCTCCTCGTCATACTCACCCTCCTCGCGCCTGCATCTCCATCCATCCTTTGTTGTCCCGGTGCCACTCATTAAGGTAATGAATATGCACTCCACGCCTATGGGAGTGGAGACGCATCCATATTCATTACCCTAATGAGCGGTACCAAGTGACTGCCCAGCACAGAAGAGGAGAGCCACCGGCGCAGGGACAACGGAGATGCAGGGACACAGATGCAGCGACAGAGGGTGAGTATGATGTCTTCTGTTAGCCGGCAATGGACAATAGACTCGTGTATAATCCAAGGGGGGGCGTTTTCAGCACAAAAAATTTTGCTGAAAATCTCGGCTTATACACGAGTATATAGGGTAAGTGAATTTGTAATTTTGAAATAATTTAAAAAAGCATAAAAAATCACATTGCACATTCTATCACAAAAAAGTAAGCTACTTCATGCAACAGTGACATCAGTAATACGGGTAATGTTTTACAATGGGATATGATTAAAAATTATTTGGTGGTGTGTTGTAACAATAGGTAACCTTTGTGGTTTGGTTTTGTGCAAACACACAGATGCCACATTGCTTCATGATGTGGGCCTAAAGCATGGCTCCAATGAAGGTTTGCAAACAGCACAATAAAATAATGAATCAGTATTATGGTATTGAAAAAAACAGAGATTGTCAAATAAATACTCCCAAAAACAACACACACCGAGATAGAAAAGCAACACAAATTTATGTCAATTAGGCAGTGCAAACATACCTCAGGGTGATGAGCAGACGTTCTTCAGCAGAAATACATCTCCGCATGTTTGTATTCATGTACGTAAGCTTAGGTCGTAGCTCATCCAACAGATGATCTTATGTAGGAATGGTCATGCGACAATATGCAAAGAATTTGTCAGGATATCAGAGTAGCTCAACATACAGGCACTGGAAGTGTCGTCTTCTTGTGGTCCGTTGTGAGATTTGTGGATGAATCCACCCAGTGTAATAGAACATATTTAGTTGTGTTCAGTATCAAATGACAAGACATCATAACAGATTGTGGCAAGGAAACCAGGAGTAGTAGGAATTAAAACTTAACCTTTAATATAAACAAGGTAAAAATGATATGAAAATAACAAAAAACAAATAACGTCACCCCAAAACCAAGAAACTATTATGGTATTAAATGATGTAACTTATAAGGTAAAACATCACTCTGGGTGATACCAAAAATAGAGTATAAGTGAGAGCAGTAAAAAATGTATAAAATGTACTGTCCCACACTCTCAGAGTACCTCTAGTTAGTAACACAAGCACATACGTGCCCAAAATGCTAAATCAGGTAACCCTGTGTATATAGGTATTGGCAGGTACCCAAAAAATAGCAAAAATAAATAAACAGGCAGGAGGGGGATAAGGCAAATAAGGTGAAAATCATAACATAAATGTACAACAGGAACGATCTCACCAAATGCCATTGCTCAGGTAGGAGTAGCCCATGATTCGCAGAATGGAGACATCCATAAATCAGCGATGTGGGGAAACAATACCCTGTCAAACCCTGAAAGGACTAACTGTAAACCTGCGTTCCCGAGCTCCCGCCCTTACAAGGGCAGTCCACAGCTACCCCTGAGCAATATCATGCCCTGCACTCTCCCTATTGAAATGTCCCGACGCGTTTCTTCGCAGGCCGAATTCATCAGGGGACTTGCCTGCCTGGGAGCTAAAGTGCATGAGTGCTATAATGAAGGACAAAGAAACCTGCCACCCTCCATATTCAACTGAGGAGAGTGGGAGGAGATATACATTCACTTAAGTAGTTTAGTGAGAGGCATGATTAGCCAATCACATGCTCAACACAAGGCATGTGATCAAAATAAAGATGAGCCAGTACTGAATGTAGCAGTATGTAACCGAACCGATAATCAAACAGAAAAATCCAAATGTAGTAGAAGCCGCAAAATACTGTATTCAACGATACCTGTAAAAAGCCGATCCGGCGTCTATGCCCCATCGGTCCGATGAAAAGACACGAGGGAGGAACTTCCGGTAACAACGGAAGTTCCAGTTGCCAGGATACAGGACACTGTTGAGCGCTAGGACGCGCCGGAACCCAGGAGCTTACCATAAACCGGAAGTGCTAGTTGCTGGGTTACCGGAACGCTGCCCTAAGTTATAACGCGCTTAGAGATGATCCGAGGCGCCGCAGCAATGGCTGCGGGGGTTTCAGTTGCCTGGAAACAGATACGCCTGTAAGCGCTAGGACGCGCCGGAACCCAGAACTTCTCGTATACCGGAAGTACTAGTCGCTGGGTTACCAAGACGCTGCCCTGCGCTATAACGCACTTGAAGATGATCAGTACAGGATAAATACTAGGACGCGCCGGAACCCAGAGCTTAACATAGACCCGAAGTACTAGTTACTAGGTTACCCAGACGCTGCCCCGCGCAGTGACGCGCTTAAAGATAATCGGAACGCCGCAAAACTACAGAAAATATCTAACTTAGTACAATCACCAAGCAGGCGTAATAGACATAGGTGGAAATAATTGATTCATGAACCCCACCATTATATCAGTATATACCTGTTATAACGATCAGACAATGCCGCAACATCACTATAGGCACTAATCAAGTGCCATAAAGGTACAAACATAGCTACTGTATAATTAGAACGAATAAATACTTTACAGACTAGCTCACCCATAACCCCCCAAAAAAACAAAAAAACACACACAAAACGGGGTATTGATGATGATAACAGACAATACTTATACACGTAAATCAGGGGGGCAACAAAAAAGGATTTTTGGAAGGGCACAAAAAATGTGTATTAACACCTAGATTATCAATAAGAAAGAGCACAAAGAGGTCTCAACAAAGAGTTAAAGAAAACAACCATAGTTAATTTGGTCATTAAGACCATGAGGTGACACAGTATTCAAGTAGAAAATCCACTTGGCCTCCTTCTGGAGCAGCAACTGATCCCAGTTGCCTCCTCGAGCGGGCATAGAAACCTTTTCAATTGCTATAAACCGCAAGTTTTTAATTTGTCCATTGTGCAGATGGTTGATGTGTCGGGACACAGACGTGTCTCTGTTATGAGACACATCGCCTACATGTTCGCCAATTCGCTTCTTAAACTCCCTGATCGTTTTGCCTATATATTCCAACCCACAAGTACAAGAGGCCCTATAAATGACCCCTTTGGTGCTACAGTTAATAAACTGATGGGATACTCCTTACCAGTTACATTACTGACAAAGGATTTGCTGTTATCTACGTATTGGCATGCAGTACAGTGCCCACACTTATAGCATCCCATGACATTACTTTTGAGCCACGTGTCCCTAGAGGGATTGGTGAAGTGGCTATGAACAATTCTATCTTGCAGTGATCTGGATTTCTTATATGTAATTGTGGGAGCATCTCCCAGATGATCAGAAATATCCGGATCCATCTGAAGGATAGACCAATGTCTCCTGAGGATGTCCCTTACTCGACTGGCCCCATTGTCATAGGTGGTAATGAAACGAACAGAGGTGTCATCCTGTTTTTTAGGGGCAGGATTCAACAATTCGATACAGTCCCTCCTTTTTGCTTCGTGGTATGCCTTACTCAGGACACTTTCAGGATAGCCTCTTGCCAAAAAACGCTCTCTCAGTTCTTGAGATTGTGTCTCAAAGACGCGATTGTCGGAACAATTTCTCCGAACCCGGAGGTATTGTCCTTTTGGGATACCCTTCTTTAGATGTACCGGGTGATGACTCTCCCAATGCAAAAGCGAATTGGTGGCTGTGGGCTTCCTAAATGTGGAAGTAACTAGTTCTCCACCCCCACCCTTTGTAATCAGGATGTCCAAAAATGGTAAAGAACAGGCATCAAAGACCGATGTGAAGGAGAGGCCAATGTCATTATGATTTAAATAATTTACAAACGCAGTAAACCCCTCCTCCGTGCCCCGCCAGACGATCAGGATGTCGTCGATGTATCGTGTCCATAATTCGGACACACGATACAAAGACGAATCACTTTCCTCAGAGTCCTCACCCAGGACCAGTGTCTCCTCCCACCAGCCGAGGAAGAGGTTGGCATAAGCCAGGGCACAGGGACTCCCCATAGCCGTCCCCCTCAGCTGGTGGTAGGTACGCCCATCAAAAACAAAGTAATTGTGCGTGAGACAAAAACGGAGGAGCTTAAGTACAAAACAATTGTGTTGATGATGTTGTTGACCCCTGGTGTTAAGGAAGTACTGTATTGCCTCCAGACCTCTGTCGTGGGGAATAGAGGAATACAGAGCCTCTACATCGATACTGGCAAGAGATGATTCTAAGCCAATGGTGAGGCCCTCCAAACGCCGCAACAGATCGGGGGTATCTTTGACGAATGACTGCAAGGCTGAAACAAAAGGAGACAAGATGCGATCCAGATAAATACCTCCATTTTGACAAAGACTGCCTACCCCCGATACAATGGGCCTACCCCTGAGAGGGTGTAGGCCCTTATGTACCTTGGGCAGGCCGTAAAAAGTAGCAGTAACTGGATTTTTGGGAAGCATGTACTCAAATTCTGTCTTATTGATGATCCCATCATTTAGACCTTCCTGTAAGATTGTTCTTAACTCGACAAAATATTCATTTGTGGGATTATACGAGAGGATTTCATACGTTGTTCTGTCTCTCAAGATAGACTGACACATCTCTTGATAGTCCTTGATACCAAGTATAACAACATTGCCCCCTTTGTCGGAGGGCTTAATCACTATGTTGGTGTTTTGTTCCAACCGCTTTATGGCTTCCATTTCCTGCCTCGAGCAATTGAAGTTACTTTGTATATGACTTACAGAAAGCTCCTTAAGTTCTTTAGTGACAAGATTCGAAAAAATGTCAATTGCTGAAAGGTCACCCGTATTAGGTGGCATTTTAGTGCTCTTTTCTTTTAGCTGTGTAAACGGTCCCAGACCCTGGGAATTAGGTTCAATATCACCGATACTATTCAAAAGTCTGACATCAGGTAACATATCTACTGGAATACCAAGATCAGAACACAAACGAGAATCCTGTTTATAAAAAAATTTTTTCCATCTCAGTTTCCGCAGGAATAAATTAAGATCTTTTACAGTTCTAAATAAGTCAAAATCAGTACTAGGGACAAAAGAGAGCCCTTTACGTAAGATCGCCATTTCCCAGTCATCAATGTGTTGGTCAGACAAATTGATGACTTGTATATCAGAGCCAGACTGAATAGAGGGAGAGGCACTAGTAGAGGCAAGGTCAAAGGGGGACATGTTTTTTGTTTCCTCCCCTGAACTTGTCGGTTTCGTAGGGGGTAAACTTGATCTAAAAAACCACCACTTTGTATTTTGTCACCTCTGTCAGTGGCCCCTCGGGCACCACGGCCTCTACCCCTCCCCCGATTTTTCCCTTTGTAAGGTCTAGATCTGTTTTCAGACTCAGAGAAATCCGTATCGGTAGATGATAATTCTGTATCTCTATCAGGTAGAGTAACCCTAGGGGTCAAGACCAGATATGCTTTATTATCTTTGAAATCCTGAATATCTCTCAGGTACTGACGATGCTTCCTCTCTTTGAGGTGGTATTGGAAGCGCTCAATATGTGTCTGAAGTTTAGTTTCTTTAGTGGCAAAGTCCGTTTCCTTAGAAAAGCTTTTTGTAATTTCTATATGCTCCTTGAGTTTATCACTGAGGGTGGCTAGTGTAGCCTTCTCTTCTAATAATATTTGCATAAAGCGTAAGGAGCTCTCCGTCGCCTCTCTTTCCCACTTATGAATGAATGTGGGATTTTTATGTCTATTCCCAACCAACAGATTAATCCTAAGACCCCGTGGAACAATTTTAGCCTTCAGATAGCTCTCCAAGCTCTGTACCTCCCACCAGGAGGTGATCTGGTCTCTGTATACCTGTTGGAGCTCTCTGAAGGCTGTATTAAAGGAGGGGAGGTATTTCTTCTGTGTGAAAGTCTGCTCTGAAAAGACCTCTTTAACCTCTGATAGCCAGGTGTCAGTATTAAGCCCAACAGATAAAAAACCTGCCATATCCTTAGACAGAAAAATGTGAAAAAAGCAATATTAAGTAAATCCAACTGGATAAATCCAACAAGATCCTACCAATGTAATAGGAACACAGCTATAGTAGGAATTAAAACTTAACCTTTAATATAAACAAGGTAAAAATGATATGAAAATAACAAAAAACAAATAACGTCACCCCAAAACCAAGAAACTATTATGGTATTAAATGATGTAACTTATAAGGTAAAACATCACTCTGGGTGATACCAAAAATAGAGTATAAGTGAGAGCAGTAAAAAATGTATAAAATGTACTGTCCCACACTCTCAGAGTACCTCTAGTTAGTAACACAAGCACATACGTGCCCAAAATGCTAAATCAGGTAACCCTGTGTATATAGGTATTGGCAGGTACCCAAAAAATAGCAAAAATAAATAAACAGGCAGGAGGGGGATAAGGCAAATAAGGTGAAAATCATAACATAAATGTACAACAGGAACGATCTCACCAAATGCCGTTGCTCAGGTAGGAGTAGCCCATGATTCGCAGAATGGAGACATCCATAAATCAGCGATGTGGGGAGACAATACCCTGTCAAACCCTGAAAGGACTAAATGTAAACCTGCGTTCCCGAGCTCCCGCCCTTACAAGGGCAGTCCACAGCTACCCCTGAGCAATATCATGCCCTGCACTCTCCCTATTGAAATGTCCCGACGCGTTTCTTCGCAGGCCGAATTCATCAGGGGACTTGCCTGCCTGGGAGCTAAAGTGCATGAGTGCTATAATGAAGGACAAAGAAACCTGCCACCCTCCATATTCAACTGAGGAGAGTGGGAGGAGATATACATTCACTTAAGTAGTTTAGTGAGAGGCATGATTAGCCAATCACATGCTCAACACAAGGCATGTGATCAAAATAAAGATGAGCCAGTACTGAATGTAGCAGTATGTAACCGAACCGATAATCAAACAGAAAAATCCAAATGTAGTAGAAGCCGCAAAATACTGTATTCAACGATACCTGTAAAAAGCCGATCCGGCGTCTATGCCCCATCGGTCCGATGAAAAGACACGAGGGAGGAACTTCCGGTAACAACGGAAGTTCCAGTTGCCAGGATACAGGACACTGTTGAGCGCTAGGACGCGCCGGAACCCAGGAGCTTACCATAAACCGGAAGTGCTAGTTGCTGGGTTACCGGAACGCTGCCCTAAGTTATAACGCGCTTAGAGATGATCCGAGGCGCCGCAGCAATGGCTGCGGGGGTTTCAGTTGCCTGGAAACAGATACGCCTGTAAGCGCTAGGACGCGCCGGAACCCAGAACTTCTAATATACTGGAAGTACTAGTCGCTGGGTTACCAAGACGCTGCCCTGCGCTATAACGCACTTGAAGATGATCAGTACAGGATAAATACTAGGACGCGCCGGAACCCAGAGCTTAACATAGACCCGAAGTACTAGTTACTAGGTTACCCAGACGCTGCCCCGCGCAGTGACGCGCTTAAAGATAATCGGAACGCCGCAACACTACAGAAAATATCTAACTTAGTACAATCACCAAGCAGGCGTAATAGACATAGGTGGAAATAATTGATTCATGAACCCCACCATTATATCAGTATATACCTGTTATAACGATCAGACAATGCCGCAACATCACTATAGGCACTAATCAAGTGCCATAAAGGTACAAACATAGCTACTGTATAATTAGAACGAATAAATACTTTACAGACTAGCTCACCCATAACCCCCAAAAAAAACAAAAAAACACACACAAAACGGGGTATTGATGATGATAACAGACAATACTTATACACGTAAACGCAGCTCGGGAACGCAGGTTTACAGTTAGTCCTTTCAGGGTTTGACAGGGTATTGTCTCCCCACATCGCTGATTTATGGATGTCTCCATTCTGCGAATCATGTTCTACTCCTACCTGAGCAACGGCATTTGGTGAGATCGTTCCTGTTGTACATTTATGTTATGATTTTCACCTTATTTGCCTTATCCCCCTCCTGCCTGTTTATTTATTTTTGCTATTTTTTGGGTACCTGCCAATACCTATATACACAGGGTTACCTGATTTAGCATTTTGGGCACGTATGTGCTTGTGTTACTAACTAGAGGTACTCTGAGAGTGTGGGACAGTACATTTTATACATTTTTTACTGCTCTCACTTATACTCTATTTTTGGTATCACCCAGAGTGATGTTTTACCTTATAAGTTACATCATTTAATACCATAATAGTTTCTTGGTTTTGGGGTGACGTTATTTGTTTTTTGTTATTTTCATATCATTTTTACCTTGTTTATATTAAAGGTTAAGTTTTAATTCCTACTATAGCTGTGTTCCTATTACATTGGTAGGATCTTGTTGGATTTATCCAGTTGGATTTACTTAATATTGCTTTTTTGGCAAGGAAACCAGAAATACTGATAAAAGTGTAGAGGATATCCAACCAAAATTATAGAAGTACTCCCAATGTGAAGCCTAGGAAAGTGGCTTTTTATAGGTTTTAAGCCAATCAGGCCCTAATAGTGCATTTAATTGAAAACGCATGTTCAAAATTGCCAGACATATGGATGCCATATGGATAGCATGATAGAAAGTAATCACATTCTCGCCTTGTGTACGCATTACACATGGAATACCATACAGATTTCACTTGTACCACTCTCCTGGATGAGAATGGGACTCATTTTTTCAACGCTTGTGTGAGATTGCTACTTCCAACAGGTGGCGCTATAGAGTTTAAGTTCTCTTTTTCTCTGAAGAGGCAATTTGCATATTATATTTCCCAGAGGAGCATTGCACGGCGAATAAGCCTCCTTATCTTGACAAGCCAGAGCTGGTATGTCACTCTCCATAAGGAGAAACGTTGTCCCTTAGACTCCAGTCCAGAGCCTCTCATCTAGCCAAATTAGTTCTCATGCTTCGCACTGACGAGGGCCAACAGCCCGAAACACCGTGTCTGCGGATTGAGATACTGATTTGGCTTTTATCCTAAGTTATATTGCACGACTCGTTAAAGGGTTGATTGTGACTTGTAGGATCGCTACTTCCAACAGGTGGCGCTATGGAGTTTAAGTCCTCTTTTTCTCTGAAGAGGCAATTTGCATGTGTGAGAATAGCAAGTGCATTTATACAAAAAATAGTCGATGCATACATAAGGTACGATGTACCCCTATTAAAATATAAAGAGCCATTAGGTCATAAATGCTTAATTCGTTATATTCTGAGACACTGTTTGATTAGTTCTTTTAATGTACAATATTTTAGACCATATTAAAGAGGTTGTCCACTACTTTTTCATTGATGGCCTATCCGTTGGACGGAAACACTCACTTGTGGAGCTGGTCATCTTCTGGTAGTGGCCGCGGTAGGGTATTACACATCTGTCTTCTATTGATTTGAATTGGAAGCGGATGTACAGTAACAAGCCTCGGCCACTATCAGAAGTTGGCCAGCTCTGCAAGTGAGTACTTCCGATCGGCATCTGCCACCTCCGACACCAGTAACAGCTGATTGGCGGGGGTGCCAGCTGTCAGAACCCAGCCGTTCAGACATTGATGACCTACTCTAAGAATAAGCGATCAATGAAAAAGTAATGGACAACCTCTTAAAGGCTAAGGTGATATTTACCAGACCACTGCCCTGCTGCTATCTAGACCCGAGTTACCATTTACCTCTGTTTCCTATGCTTTATGCATACCGAGACATAAAATTGAATATATGGACCACTTACCCTTTAAGATGATCTTTTTCACAGGCTTATTGCGACAGATATACCTACTCCTGCACTGTTTAGAGACACTTCACCTTCATATTAAATGGTGCAGGTTTCTTTTAGCAGTGCTGGGGTTATTCTGCTCGATTGAGAGCTCCTGGAAGCTTTCCTGCATAAAGGCTCTCAGCTGTTCACTCTTAGCCACTCCCATCTCCTATATAATCTGGACCCTTGCAAGCACTCTTTGCCAGAGTAGCTTATGCTGCATGGTTAGGAGATGGTGGTTTGTGGTTGTCGTTTCAGAAGGCATTTGGTGGATTTATCGGAGACTGTTGCCAAGTTTTGAGTGCTAATTCTCCTACTTTGGTTTTACCCCATCCTCCACTCCCCGGCGTTTACCTCTGTTGTTTGTGTGAATATATTTGTAATAATTGATATTTTCCTTTATCCCTATTTGCATTACCTTGTTAGTTTGGTTGGTTTGTTATGGTACACTACTACTCTCCTCTTTCCTGGGTGTGGGAAGGGTACACACAGAAGGCGGATTCAGGAATTAAGGCCAGGTATATGGCCCAGTGTCTTTACCATCAGAAGTAATCTGGGGAACAGGGCGAGCTAGGGCATCCTTAGCGTTAGGGACAAGGAAGGAGCCCCTGGTCCCAGGACACCAGACAACATACAGTAGTCGTGACAATCTTGTTTGGCTTGTTCCTTTTCCACTTATTTGTTTTTATTAAATCTGAATAATAAAATCGGTTTTGAATTATTATGGTAGTTGGTGTGGCTGTTTCTTGTAGGGTGTATAATTGTCATTAACAACCACACCAAATAAAATTTTGTTTTCTTACGGAAGTTCTGTGGCTTTAGTTGTCTATGTAGGTTCTATATTATGCATAGTAAAAAGTACCAAGAGCAGGGCATGCTAAAAGTGTGTGAAAGGAAGTCCTTGCACCTAGAGTTCTGACATAGTGATGATGGAAAGGATGGAAAGGAAACACCCTCTGAAAAAAAAGTGGATAGCAAGTTGAGAGCATGAGAATTCCTGGTTATGTTATACATGCATTTACACCTAAAGCTATTTTAATTAGTATTAGAATAGTTATCCATTTAGATTTTTCAATGTTTCTTTCAGTAAAGTCATTAAATTAAATACAAAGTGATCAGCCATGTTTTACTTTCAGCTGTACCCCATCTGCAATATAAATATGGCTCAATCAGCCTATCAATAGCATCATAAACGTTTTGCTACTATTGTGCAGCATGGCATCTTGTTATCATTGATGTTGATGACATTGTCAATGATTAGTTAAATAAATGTATTTTTGAAATGTATTGTCAATGATTAGCACACATGGACTGCTTAAAAGGGTTGCCTTGTTTCATAGAGAAATGCCCTACACAATTAGGCTGCCGTCACACTATCAGTATTTGGTCAGTATTTTACATCAGTATTTGTAAGCCAAAATCAGGAGTGGAACAATTAGAGGAAAAGTATAATATAAATATATGCACCACTTTGGCATTTATCACCCACTCCTGGTTCTGGCTTACAAATACTGATGTAAAATACTGACCAAATACTGCTAGTGTGACGGCAGCCTTAACCCCTATCTGACCTTGGACGGGATAGTACGTCCGAGGTCAGATCCCCTGCTTTGATGCAGGGCTCCGCGGTGAGCCCTCACCAAAGCCGGGACATGTCAGCTGTTTTGAATAGCTGACATGTGCCCGTAATAGGCGCGGGCAGAATCGCGATCTGCCCGCACCTATTAACTAGTTAAATGCCGCTGTCAAACGCAGACAGCGGCATTTAACCACCGCATCCGGCCGGGCGGCCGGAAATGACGTCATCGCCGACCCCCGTCACATGATCGGGGGTCGGCGATGCGTCTCCATTGTAACCATAGAGGTCCTTGAGACCTCTATGGTTACTGATGACCGGTGACTGTGAGCGCCACCCTGTGGTCGGCGCTCACAGCACACCTCCATTTCTGCTACATAGCAGCGATCAGCAGAGCCGATCGCGTTGTGCCTGCTTCTAGCCTCCCATGGAGGCTATTGAAGCATGGCAAAAGTAAAAGAAAAAAGTTGAAAAAAATGTTAAAAAAATAAAAAAAATATAAAAGTTTAAATCACCCCCCTTTCGCCCCAATCAAAATAAATCAATAAAAAAATATAAAATCTACGCATATTTGGTATCGCCGCGCTCAGAATCGCCCGATCTATCAACTAAAATAAAGCATTAACCTGATCGCTAAACAGCGTAGCGGGAAAAAAATTCAAAACGCCTGAATTACGTTTTTTGGTCGCCGCAACATTGCATTAAAATGCAATAACGGGCGATCAAAAGAACGTATCTGCACAGAAATGCTATCATTAAAAACGTCATCTCGGCACGCAAAAAATAAGCCCTCAACCGACCCCAGATCACGAAAAATGGAGACGCTACGGGTATCGGAAAATGGCGCATTTTTTTTTTTTTTTTAGCAAAGTTTGGAATTTTTTTTCACCACTTAGATAAAAAATAACCTAGTCATGTTAGGTGTCTATGAACTCGTACTGACATGGAGAATCATAATGGAAGGTCAGTTTTAGCATTTAGTGAACCTAGCAAAAAAGCCAAACAAAAAACAAGTGTGGGATTGCACTTTTTTTGCAATTTCACCGCACTTGGAATTTTTTTCCCGTTTTCTAGTACACGACATGCTAAAACCAATGATGTTGTTCAAAAGTACAACTCATCCCGCAAAAAATAAGCCCTCACATGGCCAAATTGATAGAAAAATAAAAAAGTTATCGCTCTGTGAAGGAGGTGAGTGAAAAAAGAAAACACACAAAAAAAGTGTGAAAAACGAACACGGAAAAACGAAAAATCCCAAGGTCATGAAGGGGTTAATCTGCTTTAAAAAAAAACAAACAAGCATTGCTGCTGAAGCGTTTGCCACTCCAGTGCCGTCGCTCTACCGGTTACCCACTGGTCATTATTGACAGAGGTGCAAGAGTAACATCCTACCTACAGCATGTGGCTACTACAGCCAGTGACTGTAGTGATTGTCTGCAGGAGTCACGTGCTGTAGATGGGATATCACCACTGTATTTCTTGAGACAAGACCAGTCTGGGGCTGCAGGAAGGTGACGATGGTGCAGAAGTGGAGAGGTGACGATGGTGCAGCAGAGCCTTCAGTAATGCTTGTTTTTTTATTTTATAAAACTGCTCAACCCTCTTCAAAAGAATGTCATCCGTAAATGACATATTGCTTAAATTTATTTTATTTTTAACATCCTTTATTTTTAATTAAAAAAAATTATATATTTTTAAATGTTCTATATTACTATCAAGGTTACAATTTTTATTTAGAAATCTTGCCATTTTCACACTGTCAACTAGACCAAATATTCTTATGAGCAGCTACATGGACATAAGTGACAAAAGACTGAGCCTGATCCTATTACTTATATTTAATTTGATCTGTGTTAGTTTTGTTGTTATTCTAATTGTGATTAATAGATGAATATTTTTAATTAGCTTTATGACTACTTAGTGTACTTTTTTGAATATTACTTGTATAGAAGTATTTTCTGAGCATGCTTTGATCTGGGCAAGTGTCACTATGAAGGGAAAGGGAGCAGGTAAGCTGTGAACATCACATATTTTGAATGATGGATCTTGTGTTATCTACAGTTGTGCTCAAAAGTTTACATACCCCGAAAGAATTTTTGCTTTCTTGGACTTTTTTCAGAGAATATGAATAATAACACCAAAACTTCTTTCCACTCATGGTTAGTGGTTGGGTAAAGCCATTTATAGTCAAACTACTGTGTTTTCTCTTTTTAAATCATAATGACAACCCAAAACATCCAAATGACCCTGATCAAAAGTTCACATACCCCATTTCTTAATACCGTGTATTGTCCTCGCTAACATCAATGACAGCTTGAAGTCTTTTGTGGTAGCTGTGGATGAGGTTCTTTATATTCTCAGATGGTGAAGCTGCCCACTCTTCTTGGCAAAAAGCCTCCAGTTCCTGTAAATTCTTGGGCTGTCAAGCATAAACTGCACGCTTGAGATCTTCCCAGAGTGGCTCAATGATATTGAGGTCAGGAGACTGAGATGGCCACTCCAGAACCTTCACTTTGTTCTGTTGTAGGCAATGACAAGTCGGCTTGGCCTTGTGTTTTGGATCACTGTTATGTTGGAACGTCCAAGTATGTCCCATGCGCAGCTTCCAGGCTGATGATTGCAAATTTGCCTAAAGTATTTGCTGATAACGTGCTGCATTCATCTTTCCTTCAACTTTCACCAAGTTTCCTGTGCTCTTGTAGCTCACACATCCCCAAAACATCAGCAATTTACCTCCGTGCTTTACAGTAGGAATGGTGCTCCTTTCATCATAGGCCTTGTTGACATCTCTCCAATTGTAATGTTTATTGTGGCCAAAAAATTACATTTTGGTCTCATCACTCCAAATTACCTTGTTGCAGAAGTTTTGAGGCTTGTCTCTGTGCTGTTTTGCATATTGTAGGTGAGATACTTTGTGGCATTTTCGCAGTAATGGCTTTCTTCTGGCGACTCGACCATGCAGCCCATTTTTCTTCAAGTGCCTCCATATTGTGCATCTTGAAACAGCCACACCTTTAGTTTTCCAAGAGTCCAGTATTTCAGCTGATGTTATTTGTGGGTTTTTCTTTGCATCCCGAACAATTTTCCTGGCAGTTGTGGATGACATTGTTGTTGGGTTACCTGACCGTGGTTTTGTTTTTACAGAGCCCATGATTTTCCATTTGTTGATCACAGTTTGAACGCTGCTGACTGGCATTATCAATTCCTTGGATATCTTTTTGTATCCCTTTCTTTTTCCCGTAGATCGATTGACAATTCTTTTGCTTTCCCCAAGACTCACAATCCAGAAATGTCAGTGGCTAGATGATAGATGCAAGAATCGGTCTGGATCCCGTGAAACTCACTCAGCTTAATATGTACACACACTGATTGCAAGCAAACAGATCACAGGTGAAGATGCTACCTTTAATAGCCATTCAAACCCATTTGTGTCAACTCCTGTGTGTGTTATCAGGCCAAAATCACCAGAGTATGTAAACTTTTGAACAGGGTCATTTGGATGTTTTGGGTTCTCATTATGATTTAAAAAGAGAAAACACAGTAGTTTGACAATAAATGGCTTCATCCAACCACTAACCATGAGTGGAGAAAAAGTTTTGGTGTTATCACTCATATACTCTGAAATGCCAATAAAGAAAAAATTCTGCCGGTGTCTGTAAACTTTAGAACACAACTGAATTTCATAGAGGGGTTCCCTTTCATTGTAATTTTGCCTTTCCTATTTAACAAGATGAGATTACTGAAACATTCTCTATAGAGAACAGAAAGTATTAGGCTTAGTGCATAATCAAAGATTTTAGATGTTTTTTTAATATAATGATATAGGAAAATAGAAAAAATAAATATATACTGTAAGATGGCCGCCGGACACATCAATCATGGGAGATATGTATCAAGGAGGTGGTTGTCCTCAGTGATGTTAGTCTGGAAGCAAGCTCCAGCATGTATGGTGATGAGAGTATAAATAGGGCGTGGCATGGACCTCATATGTGAGGAAGACTGTAAGGAGATTTTTATATAAGATGACCTTTGGTGATGACATCAAGGCGTTCTTGATGGTTTTCGAAAGGGTGGTGGAACAGGAGAAATTGACTCCGAAGCAGTGGGCGGAGATACTGGCACTGTAGCTATGTATCAGAGGAACCACAGAAGGCCTGGATGCAAAAGAGTACGCCAAGTTGAAAACAGATCTTCGGGCGCTTAGGAGTTACTTTATCAGGGCACAACGGGTGCACCACTGGGGCTATTATGGTGACAACTTTACCCAATCCCAAATGTTCTACCTCCTACCCTTGGTTCAAAAGTGGTTGCAACCGGAATCTTCCTCCCCAGTGCAGATGGTTGAAAGAATTGTCATGGACAGGTTCTGTCAGTATTCCGGGTTTTCCAAGTCACCTTGTGAATGATCTTGCCCTTTGTTAAGATGGAGTTTGCTGTTTTTGTCTGCCCTACTTTCTGTTCGCTTGTTTAAAACCCGGCTCAGGTGTCAGCCTCCTTGCTGGAGTATTCTGCTTCCATTTCCTCTTCAGCTCAGCTGCTGGTTCTACTGTGCTTCTACTCGTGACTCTGGACATTCTCTGCCTATGTAAGCTACACCCTCAGTTATGTTTAGTCTGTTGACTGTGGAACTTAACCCTTAGTTCACTCCTCCTGGTAAGAACGCTGTTTTTGAACTGTGTTTTGGAGCTATGTTGCTGGACTGTGTTTTTGCTACTTAACCCCTTTACCCCCAAGGGTGGTTTGCACGTTAATGACTGGGCCAATTTTTACAAATCTGATCACTGTCCATTTATGAGGTTATAACTCTTCAACGGATCCAGGTGATTCTGACATTGTTTTCTCATGACATATTGTACTTCATGATAGTGGTAAAATTTCTTTGATATTACCTGCGTTTATTTGTGAAAAAAACGGAAAATTTAGAAAATTTTGCAATTTTCCAACTTTGAATTTTTATGCAATTAAATCACAGAGATATGTCACACAAAATACTTAATAAGTAACATTTCCCATATGTCTACTTTACATCAGAACAATTTTTTTTTTGTTATTTTGTTAGGGAGCTATAAGGGTTAAAAGTTGACCAGCAATTTCTCATTTTTACAACACCATTTTTTTTAGGGACCACATCTCATTTGAAGTCATTTTGAGGGGTCTATATGATAGAAAATAACCAAGTGAGACACCATTCTAAAAACTGCACCCCTCAAGGTGCTCAAAACCACATTCAAGAAGTTTATTAACCCTTCAGGTGTTTCACAGGAATTTTTGGATTGTTTAAATAAAAATGAACATTTAACTTTTTTTCACAAAAAATTTACTTCAGCTCCAATTTGTCTTATTTTACCAAGGGTAACAGGAGGAAATGGACCCCAAAAGTTGTTGCACAATTTGTCCTGAGTATGCCGATACCCAATATGTGGGGGTAAACCACTGTTTAGGTGCATGGCAGAGCTCAGAAGCGAAGGAGCACCATTTGACTTTTCAATGCAAAATGGAATTGAGATGGGACGCCATGTTGCGTTTGGAGAGCCCCTGATATGCCTAAACATTGAAACCCCCCACAAGTGACACCATTTTGGAAAGCAGATCCCCTAAGGAACTTATCTGGATGTGTGGTGAGCACTTTGACCCATTAAGTGATTCACAGAAGTTTATAATGCAGAGCCGTAAAAATAAAAAATCATATTTTTTCCCAAAAATGATTTTTCGCCCCCAATTTTTTATTGTCCCAAGGGTAAAGGAAGAAGTTGGACCCCAAAAGTTATTGTACAATTTGTCCTCAGTATGCTGATACCCCATATGTGGGGTTAAACCACTGTTTGGGCGCATGGCAGAGCTCGGAAAAGAAGGAGCGCCATTTGACTTTTCAATGCAAAATTGACTGGAATTAAGATGGGACGCCATGTTGCATTTAGAGAGCCACTGATGTGCCTCAACATTGAAAACCCCCACAAGTGACACCATTTTGGAAAGTAGACCCCCTAAGGAACTCATCTAGATGTGTTGTGAGAACTTTGAACCCCCAAGTGTTTCACTACAGTTTATAACGCAGAGCCGTGAAAATAAAAAATCTTTTTTTTTCCACAAAAATTATTTTTTAGCCCCCAGTTTTGTGTTTTCCCAAGGGTAACAGGAGAAATTGGACCCCAAAAGTTGTTGTCCAATGTGTCCTGAGTACGCTGATACCCTGTATGTTGGGGTAAACCCCTGTTTGGGTGCACGGGAGAGCTTGGAAGGAAAGGAGCACTGTTTTTCTTTTTCAACGCAGATATGGCTGGAATTGAGATCGGACGCCATGCCATGTTTGGAGAGCCCCTGATGTGCCTAAACAGTGGAAACCCCACAATTATAACTGAAACCCTAATCCAAACACATCCCTAACCCTAATCCCAATGGTAACCTTAACCACACCCCTAACCTTGACACCCCCCTAACCCTTATCCCAACCCTATTCCCAACCGTAAATGTAATCCAAACACTAACCCTAACTTTAGCCCCAACCCTAACCCTAACTTTAGCCCCAACCCTAACTGTAGCCTTACCCGTAGCCCCAACACTAGCCCTAGCCCCAACCCTAGCCCTAACCCTAACCCTAACTCTAGCCCTAACCCTAGCCCTAACCCTAACGGGAAAATAAATACATTTTTTAAAATTTTTCCCTAAGGGGGTGATGAAGGGGGGTTTGATTTACTTTTATAGCGGGTTTTTTAGCGGATTTTTATGATTGGCAGCCGTCACACACTGAAAGACGCTTTTTATTACAAAAAATATTTTTTGCGTTACCACATCGCATATCACATACTATCCCATCGGTGGTCATACGGGCCCACCCTGTTGTGAATTCTGTTGTCAAGCTCCCTCCTGTGGTCATGAATGGTACTTCGGCTGGTTCTGTCCATGGGCTTCCTCTGGTGGTTGTGAGTGGGGCTGCGGCTTCTGAGTTTCCTTCCACAGGTGACGAGGTTAATTCGTTAGCTGGCTGCTCTATTTAACTCCACTTAGATCATTGCTCCATGCCACCTGTCAATGTTCCAGTATTGGTCTAGTTCGCTCCTGGATCGTTCTTGTGACCTGTCTTCCCAGCAGAAGCTAAGTTCTTGCTTGTTTTTCTCTGGTTTGCTATTTTTCTGTCCAGCTTGCTATTTTGATTTTTGTCTCGCTTGCTGGAAGCTCTGGGACGCAGAGGGAGCGCCTCCGCACCGTGAGTCGGTGTGGAGGGTCTTTTTGCACCCTCTGCGTGGTCTTTTTGTAGTTTTTGTGCTGACCGCAAAGTTACCTTTCCTATCTTCTGTCTGTTCAGTAAGTCGGGTCTCACTTTGCTAAATCTATTTCATCTCTGTGTTTGTAATTTCATCTTAACTCACAGTCATTATATGTGGGGGGCTGCCTTTTCCTATGGGGAATTTCTCTGAGGTAAGGTAGGCTTTATTTTTCTATCTTTAGGGCTAGCTAGTTCCTTAGGTTGTGTCGAGTTGCATAGGGAGCGTTAGGAGCAATCCACGGCTATTTCTAGTGTATGTGATAGGATTAGGGATTGCGGTAAGCAGAGTTCCCACGTCTCAGAGCTTGTTCTGTATTATTAGTAACTATCAGGTCATTCCGTGTGCTCTTAACCACCAGGTCCATTATTGTCCTAACCACCAGGTCATAACAGTACAGGTGGCCCAAAGTATTAATGCATCTCAATAGAGGGATAAGAGAAGTTCTGAGACCATTTTTTTTTCTTTGCAGTGTGTTTTGTCTCTCTTTTCCCCTTTACCTCTGAGTGGTTCAGGATACAGGTGTAGATATGGACATTCAAGGTCTGTCCTCTTGTATGAATAATCTCACTGCAAGGGTACAAAACAGTCAAGATTTTGTGGTTCAGAATCCGATGTTAGAGCCTAGGATTCCTATTCCTGATTTGTTTTTTGGGGATAGATCTAAGTTTCTGAATTTCAAAAATAATTGTAAATTGTTTCTTGCTTTGAAACCTCGCTCCTCAGGTGACCCTGATCAACAAGTGAAAATCATTATTTCTTTGTTACGTGGCGACCCTCAAGACTGGGCATTTTCCCTTGCGCCAGGAGATCCGGCATTGCGTGATGTTGATGCGTTTTTTTCTGGCGCTTGGATTGCTTTATGATGAACCAAATTCAGTGGATCAGGCAGAGAAAATCTTGCTGGCTCTGTGTCAGGGTCAGGATGAGGTAGAGATATATTGTCAGAAGTTTAGGAAGTGGTCTGTACTCACTCAGTGGAATGAATGTGCCCTGGCAGCAATTTTCAGAAAGGGTCTCTCTGAAGCCCTTAAGGATGTCATGGTGGGATTTCCCATGCCTGCTGGTCTGAATGAGTCTATGTCTTTGGCCATTCAGATCGATCGACGCTTGAGTGAGCGTAAAGCTGTGCACCATTTGGCGGTATTATCTGAGCATAGACCTGAGCCTATGCAATGTGATAGGACTTTGACCAGAGCTGAACGGCAAGAACACAGACGTCGGAATGGGCTGTGTTTTTACTGTGGTGATTCCACTCATGCTATCTCTGATTGTCCTAAGCGCACTAAGCGTTTCGCTAGGTCTGCCACCATTGGTACGGTACAGTCGAAATTTCTTTTGTCCGTTACTCTGATTTGCTCTTTGTCATCCTATTCTGTTATGGCATTTGTGGATTCAGGCGCTGCCCTAAATTTGATGGACTTGGAGTTTGCTAGGCGCTGTGGTTTTTTCTTGGAGCCTTTGCAGTATCCTATTCCATTGAGAGGAATTGATGCTACGCCTTTGGCCAAGAATAAGCCTCAGTACTGGACCCAATTGACCATGTGCATGGCTCCTGCACATCAGGAGGATATTCGCTTTTTGGTGTTGCATAATCTGCATGATGTGGTCGTTTTGGGGTTGCCATGGCTACAGGTCCATAATCCAGTATTGGATTGGAAATCTATTTCTGTGTCCAGCTGGGGTTGTCAGGGGGTACATGGTGATGTTCCATTTTTGTCTATTTCGTCATCCACCCCTTCTGAAGTCCCGGAGTTTTTGTCGGATTACCGAGATGTATTTGATGTGCCCTACCTCCTCATAGGGATTGCGATTGTGCTATCAATTTGATTCCTGGTAGTAAGTTTCCTAAGGGCCGACTGTTCAATTTATCTGTGCCAGAACACGCCGCTATGCGGAGTTATATAAAGGAATCCTTGGAGAAGGGTCATATTCGCCCGTCGTCATCACCATTAGGAGCAGGGTTCTTTTTTGTGGCCAAGAAGGATGGTTCTTTGAGACCTTGTATTGATTACCGCCTTCTTAATAATGTCGTAGCTGTTTTTCATTCTGACCCAAATGTCAGCTTACAGATCACCAGTGAGACCAAATCGTGGAGTTACGCCCGTCATTTTACAAGCGCGCTTGGAGACAAAAAGACACCTCACACATATCCTGTGAGCAAGTCACTTTTATCTGAAGTAATAGAGCAAGAGGCAATATTATATACCATTTACAACAACTGTAACTCTCAATGTAATTCATGTAGCCCCCACCATCACCCAGGGTCATACTGACCTTTTTTCTCTAACGTACCCAGAACATGTTGTGACTGACTATTGGGAACATACATGATAAGAAGTATGGTCTCCTTGAAGTGGAGACACTAAGACTACTGCATCAACAGATTCTAGCAATTGTAGCAATTAAAGGCAAAAGGCACTTAAAGGCAAACTATTAACCCTTCTATATCAATTTCCCCCTTTTGTAAATTGTATAACCTCTGCTACGGGGTCAGCTGATGTCCACAAAGGAGCTCCTGTCTCATGGGTCTAGTACCCACAAGGGGACTTCCTACCTGCTTCACCCATCCACCCTCAGTGTGGACACTCACCTCCCCCGTCAACAGTGGCCATTCGGGGCCTATGATATACTACAGAAGGTTCAGCCTTAGGGTTTTTCTACACATACATTATTCCATAGCTTAGGTAATACATATATTAGCGCTTTTTTACGGCTACATAAAAGAATAAGCAAAGCAACAAAATTTGCATATAAGTCTGTAAAATACCAAAAATAATCCATCCCGCTAGGCTGCTAAGCCAATTGGCTGGATTTAAAAAGGAGTCTCTATATTGTATTAGTCTCATTAAGAGCCTTAAGGAACCACGAAAATCTGAGTCCAAGCCTCACTTGTGCATGCAGTGTGGTGTTAATACCTTCCTTGGGTCCTGGGGTAAGGCTAAGTACAGCATAGTCCTTGCAGATACTGAGCTGTGTGCACAGATCGAACAGTCCAGCAGGTTTTGTCCTTCCGCGTCTTTTATAAGAAAAGCAAGATGTTGAATAAGTTTGTTTATCCAGTGTCTCTGTAAGGTGCAAACATCCTACCATAGCCAGCAAGGTGATTAGGACAACAGTCATTCTGCTGGTGAAAAGATCTTTTTGCAGTGACTGGCAAGGATCCAGGTGGGCTTCCCCTCAAGGTTCCCTGAGGTGAATGTGGTCAGCTGGACTTTAAAACGGGCCGTCAAACCGTGGATCTAGGCTCCTTCTCACGTGTCTGTGTATGACCACCAATCACCTGGATTCAGCTGATGTACGTCTGCACTGGCATTAGTATCTGGAATGGATGAAAACACATGTTTATGCACCACATTAAGTCTTTTCTGTAAGGCCTGGACATGGGCTGTCATAGCACCGTGTTGCATTTGTAGCACCTGTGGAAAGTACAGACCAGCCTCTGGCAAACTACTAAACAGGACTTCAAAAGGACACAAGCCTGTCTTTCTATTTGGAGTGTGTGTGACTGAAAAGAGTGCAAGAGACAAACACTCTACCCCGCTCTTTCCTTTGTCTGCCATGGCCTTTGATTTTCCAGTTTAAGTGTGCCATTTAGTCTCATCACTTTCCCACTACTTTGTGGTCTATATGGTGCATGATATGCTTGCTGTACTCCCAGGACCTGCATGACTTCCTTCATTATTTCTCCCGTGAAGTGTGTGTCCCTATCGCTGTCTATGGTTTCTAGGACACCATACCTGCAGATCAGTTTTTTCATCAGTTTGTCTGCAGTCGCTTTAGTATTTGCACATTTTACCAGATAGGCTTCCAGCCAACCAGAGAAGAGATCTACACATACTAGGATATTTTTCACACACTCCTACCTTGGGTAGCTGTATGTAGCCAGTCTGCAGTCTCTGAAACGGGTAGAGAGGCCTGGGTGTCGCTTTCTTAGGGATTTTTACTATTTTACCTGGGTTGTGCTGTGCAGAGATGAGGCATGACTGTATGAGCTTTGCGGCTGCGTAACTGAAACCAGGAGCGATCCAGAAGGCATCTTGTGTTGCTTGCGCCATGATTGGGAGCAGGGATCTTGGTATATACGATTTATCCTGATTCTCCCATACTCTTTCTGAGTTCAGCTCAGCTCCCATTCTCCCAGTGTTCCTTTTCTGTTTGGGCAGCTGGAGGGATTTCAGGACATCTAGGCTCAGTGTGGCTGGAATACGCTGACTCCCCGCCACCGTCCACTGCTCCCTAGGCCGCCTTGCTGCTACTTTAGCAGCCTCGTCTGTCCTTCTGTTGCCCTTTTCCTCCACAGAGTCACCGTCCGTGTGTGCTTTTACCTTGACGATGCCAACCTGGACTGATAACGTCAATGCCTCCACTAATTGTTTCACCAGCTCTGCATTTTTAATGGGCTTACCGGCTGATGTAAGAAACGTTCTGCTTCTTCAGATAGGGCAATAATCATGGGATATTCCCCATGCACAATTCGAATCTGTGTAACTGTTAGCGACTTTACCTGCAGCAGCTCTACACGCCTCAGTGAGTGCCTTCAACTCTGCCTCCTGCACCGACATGTGAGGAGCGAGTGGTTCAGCTCGGATTACCTCATGTGAGGATACTACTGCATATCCAATGTAGAGTCGCCCATTCTGGTGGAATCTGAAGCCATCTACAAAAATAAAAAACCTCAAAATATGCATTAGGAACAGGTTTTTTTCTTCCCACGAACATATGTAAAACCCACTGTCTCCTGACTCATCAGTTCCTATGCAGTCATGTTCGTGCGTCATGCCAATGTCATGTCAACGTCATGTCATGTTCTCTTTCCCACCTGCCAATGCTGTCACCAATTCCCCCTTTTCTGAATCCACAGGCAGATGAGTGGCTGGATTCAGAACATTATGTCTTTTGAGGGTGACATATTCAGGAATTAGTATTAGAGCACATTCAAGTCTGATCTGTCTATCCATAGACAGGTGTTTTGGTTGAACTTGTACGAGTATGGCATTAATGTCACGTGGGGAACAAATTGTCAAAAAGAAAAAGTCAGTGTGATTTCACATGCCTTTTAGTAATACAGCAGCTCCTACATACGGATTCCGAATAGCCCGCATCCTCCACCAGCACAGACTCATGTAGGAGACCCTCTAATCACGGGGTCTAATTGTGCTAAGTAGTAAGCTATCGGTCTCTGTTTCTTTCCATGTTGTAGTGTCAGTACTGCGGTAGCATGTCCACCCTGCTCTGTGAAAAATAAGAAAAATGGATGATCATAGTTTGGAATGTCTGACACAATGAGCAGCTTGAGAGAGTGGAAGGAATCAATTGCTTCTTGAGTGAGATTGTAGGGGTCTGATGGCAAACAGTCATAGAGTGGGTGCATCATTTGTGAAGCAGACCTTATCCAAGGCCTACAGTAGGTCACCAAACCTAGAAAAGTGCCTAGATGCTGGTGTGACCTGGGTAAAGAGAGATTTGTATTGCCTGTTTTCTGTCTTCAGTCAGGTGTCTTGTACCTTTAGCAATACAATGTCCTAAAAATGTCACCTTTTGTTTGCAATCACGTGAGACTCTGCAACCCTTTTCTGCCAAAAACCAGCAAGGAAACTGTAGACATCTGGTCTGGGCAGCAGAGCAAGAGGTCATCCACGTACTGTAATAGTACAATCTGTGGATGAGGTGGTTGCCACTGCTCAAGAATCCCTGCCATCGCTGTTGAATAGATGGTTGGGGAGTTCTTTCCCTCCTTTGTGGGAGGACCATCCTACAGTATTGTTTACCTTCGTGAGTGAAAGACAAAAGATACTGACAGTCAGAGTCCAGTGGTACAGAGAAGAATGCATTTGTCAAATCAATAACTGTGAAACATTTTGATGTCGCTGGGATTTGTGACCGTACGGTGTGTGTATTAGGGACAGTTGATGTCACACTCACTGTAACATCATTAATAGCTCGTTAGTCATGAACTATTCTGTAAGTGTCAGGGGAACCCTTGGGTCCTTTTTTTTCTTAATGGGATACAAAGGGGTGTTGCAGGGGGAATATCTCTGCACTAGAACCCCTGCCTTAACATACTCTTTAATATTCCTGCTCAGGGCCATTGATTTGACTAGACTTAAGGGGTATTGCCTTAACCAAAGAGGAGTGATTACTTCTCGTGATTTATCATGACAGGGGGAATGGGCAGCCGACCCATATCAGATTTTCCCTTTGCCCAAACGGTGTCTGGTACCTGACTCTTTTCCCTGTCCTCAGACATTCTGGTGTCAGGTGTTACTTTCACTACTCTTGCCATATACACCATTTCTGCAATATTACACAAGTGTTTATATAAGTCACACATTAATGTCCAAATATTTATACCCGTATTTGATTGGGTAGAGTACCCCTTAAAAAAAACTAAATTTGATTCACAAAATGTTACCAAAAGAAAATTATATATATATAATTACGAAAGATACTGAGTCATAAAACGGGGGAGCACAATGCCATAGGCCACAGCAAAGCACAAGCTTATTCTAAGAAAGTAGCAGCCCTACATAAATCCATAACTAACAGTTCCAAATACAAAAAGAAGGGATTTGAAAAATGCCAAATATCAATGCCAGTTGCTTGCGATAAGGTATAAGAACTGGAAAAGACAAATAAACAGTGACTATGGTTTGAGCCAATATAATGAATGGCTAAAAAATATATATCATATGAAGACAACCTAGAAATACACAGTAACTATACCATCTTTGTGTAAGGAAACTACTAAAACTGGCAAATGAATGGAATTAAGTGTAACTACAATAGGGCATGATTTACCTGTGGTATAATGTGCACATGGAAGACCCTGGCGTCCCTCTGCCACAAGTGTTTATATGAAAAGGGGACTTGTGACTGTAATACCCTCAGGAGAGTACTGTATAGTGCCTAGACAGCACTCAACTCTGCTCCCAGCAAATTCATAGGAGTATTGTCACTAACAATAAGTTTGTAAGCACCTCTTGGCTGTCTCGTGACTCTAGTCTTTTCTTGTTTAGTCATAGGGGCTTCAGTTGCTTGTCCCCCTACCCTCACGTATTCCACAGTCTCATCAGTAATCATGTCTGGCAGTATCAAGCTTTTGTGTACTAGTCCCAGCTGCCTCAGTGTCGGTCAAGAATTCTGTCTATTTCCCTCCCAGCATTGGTATGGTGGTCATCAAGGCAGGGCCAGGTCCGGAGGGGACATGTTATGAAAAGGTAATTCAGAACCACAATGGACATTGAAGTTCAGAGCACACAAAGTGACCTGACAATTACCAAAAAACATAGGACGAGCTCTGAGACGTGGGAACTCTGCTGACCGCAATCCCTAATCCTATCCAACCACACTAGAGGTAGCCGTGGAGCGCTCCTGACCAGACCTATGCGCCTCGAGCACAGCCTGAGAAGCTAGCTAGCCCTGAAGATAGAAAAATAAGCCTACCTTGCCTCAGAGAGATACCCCAAAGGAAAAGGCAGCCCCCCACATATAATGACTGTGAGTTGAGATGAAAATACAAACGCAGAGATGAAATAGATTTAGCAAAGTGAGGCCCGACTAACTGAACAGACCGAGGATAGGAAAGATTGCTTTGCGGTCAACACAAAACCCTACAAACAACCACGCAGAGGGGGCAAAAAGACCCTCCGCACCGACTAACGGTACGGAGGTGCTCCCTCTGCGTCCCAGAGCTTCCAGCAAGCAAGAAAAACCAATAAAGCAAGCTAGACAGAAAAAATAGCAAACAAAAATAACACAAGCAAAACTTAGCTTATGCAGAGCAGACAGGCCACAGGAACGATCCAGGAGGAAGCAAGACCAATACTAGAACATTGACTGGAGGCCAGGAGCAAAGCACTAGGTGGAGTTAAATAGAGCAGCACCTAACGACTTCACCACATCACCTGAGGAAGGAAACTCAGAAGCCGCAGTACCACTCACATCCACCAACGGAAGCTCATAGACAGAATCAGCCGAAGTACCACTTGTGACCACAGGAGGGAGCTCTGCCACGGAATTCACAACAGGGACAAGAACAGGGCACACATTTGTCACTGGGTTGTCAGTTTCCTAGTCTGAAGGTGAAGGAGGTGGAAGATTGTTCTGAGTGTCCATTTTCTCCACAATTCCAGCACTTCACTGTTTCTAAGTCCTTAGGTCCCTTACTATGTCTCTACTGTTTTCCTTGTGCTCCAGCATACACATACATGACACGTCGTCTTATTGTCCTAGTTTCTTCAACTCCTTTAGCAACCTTTTGGAGGTCTTTGGATCTACATTTCTCCATTTAGGTCTGGCTGTCTGTACTGCGTCTCGTAAGCCTTTTGTCATACCGTCAATGAATGTATTTACAAATATTTTAACATTGAGTGGGTTTACTGGACTGTACCCCATGTCTGCCCATTTCAGCTGTAACCGTCCAGAGCACATCTCTACTCTCTCTCCTTTAGTCACATCTGTAAAAGTCTTAATTTGCATCCTAGTGCGTCACCTGCTTTGGTGCTCACCAACTCTCTAGGTCTGCTCAGGTGCACTTATACGTCCATCATATTGTCTTTGTCTGTAAAATGGGAAAGGTTTGTTCTCAGGGTCAGCCAATTATTTTAGCGTAGCTAGCTAGTCAGAGGGCTTCCAGGGATAATACTCCTGTATCTGTCTTACACTACCTGATGTGGTTGGTTCTCTGGTTATACAAAGGTATGACCGTAGCAGTAGTGTGTCGGTCATAGTCGGACTTTTGAGCATCAAAACATTCATAATACACCTTACTTCCGTCCTGCTGCACTCTCTCAGACGCCATTTATTCACATGCTATTTTCCTCATTTGTCTGTGCCTTTTTGAACATCCAAACATCCATCCACTCACTGGTACTTTGCCTGTTTCAATATTGGTCTCACATCTTTCACTGCTTCCTTTTTCCAATCTGTACAACGGTTTTTGGATCCCATTGGGGGCCCTGACTGCACACAGAATAAGTTGCCCATGGCTTCAACTTATCCGCTCAACACAACTCAGCTCTAAAAATGCCCTTTTTTTTGTGTGCCTTGCCTTAAACCAGAGTTGCAACACGTGACAAGTCAGAGCGAGTGTCAAGGTTTAGCGAGCAGGTTACACCACCTACCACTCGGTAGACCTAAAGGATTCTAGCGAGCAGGTTAACCACCTACCACTCGGTAGATCAGCTGGCTAGCACAGCTCCATGGAACGGCAAGGTTACACCACCAATTTGCCGTAGGCTGACTGTAGCAGGTTACACCACCTATTACATCAGCCGTGCAGTTGGCTACCTCCTCTGTTGATCCTCAATTTGCTATATCAATCACTCAACTTGAAGCAGGTGAATATTTTACCAATCTTTTCAATCACTTACAAGTGTCCTCTAAAATAGGCACAATTCTTTCACTTTCAAATTCCAACTTGAACTGTACAACATTCCCTTTTTCTTCAATACCTACAGTACTTATTGCTTTAACCACAAATCTCTCAGCGTGTACTAAACCAAAGACAGAGAAGCTTTAGAATGCAGCTATGTGGCCCCCCTTCCTCTGGCCCACAGCACAAAAGGGAGAAATGTCAAGCAAGTTGCGCAGGGGCTCAGCTTACCCCTCCCATCAGCTATTTCGCGCTGATAAGAGCTTGGTGAGTCTTACACACACAGAAACAGAATGCAGCAGTTTTCAGACTTAATCTCTACAAAACATTCATTCTCTCGGAATAAAAAACAGTTTCTCTATACAGGCAGATCACTGCATAACTTGAATAAGCGGATTCTGACCGCGTCCAGCCAAAACACATATAGAAACCTATCCAATGTCAAACCATATATAACACGGGTTTCACTGAATCTCAGATGTAAATTAAATGTACATTAAAAATATCCACAACTCATTCATCCTGGACAATTAACAACAGTTAGATAAGTAATGATACTTATGTGATCACTCATACATACATGCTCATTCAGGGATTGTTGTTTCTTTTCCTTTCACTTTCAGTTGATTTTTACAAGAAGAAAATCCCTTATCTCAATCACTCCACCTAATTCAGCTCAAACTGCGCTGAATAATGTCTTCTGTCACATACAGAGGACCACACCTAACGGAACCCCTAATCAATCAGGGATTTATGTTTATTCCTTATACTCATTTACTCACCTGTCATCTCATTCAGAGTTCTCATAGACATACAAGGTTCACACAGCCTGCCTATTTTGCACTTTGGAATTAACACAACTCTATATAACAAAAACTGCAGCAGTGTCCACTGACACTCTGAAAGCACTTTAAGGCCAAACAACAAAAACCACGGCCCTAATACAAAATACAGCTTCATATAATGTACTGCCAATCCAAAATGACCAAAATAACAACACTGCACAGAGTCTATCCCAGCTCTGTATTACTCACTACACAAATACACAACCAATTAGGATACTGACAAATAATACAGATAACAATTATCATCTTATAACTCTATTATTCAATTCTCATACGGACATAAACAGACAAAACACAAAACTCACTGGTGATGTGGATTCTTTGAACCATGCTCGCAGCCTTTTACCCAGAGGTATGGAGAGATCCAGATGAGAGATTGCAAGTGCAAAACAGGTTTGTAAGAATAACATTTCTCAACTTGCTGCAGCTGGTGTTTTGCATGTCCAATCTCCCAGAAGCTCCCCCATACGGATTCCGAATAGGCTGGATACACGGCCCCGGTCGGGCGCCAAAACTGTCGTAGCTGTTTTTCATTCTGACCCAAATGTCAGCTTACAGATCACCAGTGAGACCAAATCGTGGAGTTACGCCCATCATTTTACAAGCGCGCTTGGAGACAAAAAGACACCTCACACATATCCTGTGAGCAAGTCACTTTTATCTGAAGTAATAGAGCAAGAGGCAATATTATACACCATTTACAACAACTGTAACTCTCAATGTAATTCATGTAGCCCCCACCATCACCCAGGGTCATACTGACCTTTATTCTCTAACGTATCCAGAACATGTTGTGACTGACTATTGGGAACATACATGATAAGAAGTATGGTCTCCTTGAAGTGGAGACACTAAGACTACTGCATCAACAGATTCTAGCAATTGTAGCAATTAAAGGCAAAAGGCACTTAAAGGCAAACTATTAACCCTTCTATATCAATAAGATCACAGTCAAATTTCAGTACCCTTTGCCGCTGCTGTCTGATTTGTTTGCTCGGATTAAAGGGGCTAGTTGGTTCACCAAGATAGACCTTCGTGGTGCATATAATCTTGTGCGTATTAAACAGGGTGATGAATGGAAAACAGCATTTAATACGCCCGAGGGCCATTTTGAGTACCTGGTTATGCCATTCGGGCTTTCCAATGCTCCATTAGTATTTCAGTCCTTTATGCATGACATCTTTGGAGAGTACCTGGATAAATTCCTGATTGTATATTTGGATGATATTTTGGTCTTCTCGGATGATTGGGAGTCTCATGTGAAGCAGGTCAGAATGGTGTTCCAGGTCCTTCGTGCGAATTCTTTGTTTGTGAAGGGGTCAAAGTGTCTCTTTGGAGTTCAGAAGGTTTCATTTTTGGGTTTTATTTTTTCCCCTTCTACTATCGAGATGGACCCTGTTAAAGTCCAGGCCATGTATGATTGGACTCAGCCGACATCTGTGAAGAGTCTGCAAAAGTTCCTGGGCTTTGCTAATTTTTATCGTCGCTTCATCAGTAATTTTTCTAGTGTTGCTAAACCGTTGACTGATTTGACCAAGAAGGGTGCTGATGTGGTCAATTGGTCTTCTGCGGCTGTGGAAGCTTTTCAGGAGTTGAAGCGTCGTTTTTCTTCTGCCCCTGTGTTGTGCCAGCCAGATGTTTCGCTCCCGTTTCAGGTCGAGGTTGATGCTTCTGAGATTGGAGCAGGGGCTGTTTTGTCGCAAAGAAGTTCTGATGGCTCGGTGATGAAACCATGTGCCTTCTTTTCTAGAAAGTTTTCGCCTGCTGAGCGCAATTATGATGTTGGCAATCGAGAGTTGTTGGCCATGAAGTGGGCATTTGAGGAGTGGCGTCATTGGCTTGAAGGAGCCAAGCATCGCGTGGTGGTCTTGACGGATCACAAGAATTTGACTTATCTCGAGTCTGCCAAACGGTTGAATCCTAGACAGGCTCGTTGGTCGCTATTTTTCTCCCGTTTTGATTTTGTGGTTTCGTACCTTCCGGGCTCTAAGAATGTGAAGGCTGATGCCCTGTCAAGGAGTTTTGTGCCCGACTCTCCGGGTGTTCCTGAGCCGGCGGGTATTCTCAAAGAGGGGGTAATTTTGTCTGCCATCTCCCCTGATTTGCGGCGGGTGCTGCAAAAATTTCAGGCTGATAGACCTGACCGTTGCCCAGCGGAGAAACTGTTTGTCCCTGATAAATGGACTAGTAGAGTTATCTCTGAGGTTCATTGTTCGGTGTTGGCTGGTCATCCTGGACTCTTTGGTACCAGAGATTTGGTGGCTAGATCCTTTTGGTGGCCGTCTTTGTCGCGGGATGTGCGTTCTTTTGTGCAGTCCTGTGGGACTTGTGCTCGGGCTAAGCCCTGCTGTTCTCGTGCCAGTGGGTTGCTTTCGCCCTTGCCAATCCCGAAGAGGCCCTGGACGCATATTTCTATGGATTTTATTTCGGATCTCCCTGTCTCTCAAAAGATGTCGGTCATTTGGGTGGTTTGTGATCGCTTCTCTAAGATGGTCCATTTGGTACCTTTGTCTAAATTGCCTTCCTCCTCTGATTTGGTGCCATTGTTTTTCCAGCATGTGGTTCGTTTACATGGCATTCCGGAGAACATTGTTTCGGACAGAGGTTCCCAGTTTGTTTCGAGGTTTTGGCGATCCTTTTGTGCTAGGATGGGCATTGATTTGTCTTTTTCCTCGGCTTTCCATCCTCAGACAAATGGCCAAACCGAGCGAACTAATCAGACTTTGGAAACATATCTGAGATGCTTTGTTTCTGCTGATCAGGATGATTGGGTGTCCTTTTTGCCTTTGGCTGAGTTCGCCCTTAATAATCGGGCCAGCTCGGCTACTTTGGTTTCGCCGTTTTTCTGCAATTCTGGTTTCCATCCTTGTTTCTCTTCAGGGCAGGTTGAGTCTTCGGACTGTCCTGGTGTCGATACTGTGGTGGATAGGTTGCAGCAGATTTGGACTCATGTGGTGGACAATTTGACATTGTCCCAGGAGAAGGCTCAACGTTTCGCTAACCGCCGGCGCTGTGTGGGTCCCCGACTTCGTGTTGGGGATTTGGTTTGGTTGTCGTCTCGTTATGTTCCTATGAAGGTTTCCTCTCCTAAGTTTAAGCCTCGTTTCATTGGTCCGTATAAGATTTCTGAGGTTCTCAATCCTGTGTCATTTCGTTTGACCCTTCCAGCTTCTTTTGCCATCCATAATGTATTCCATAGGTCGTTGTTGCGGAGATACGTGGCGCCTGTGGTTCCATCCGTTGATCCTCCTGCCCTGGTGTTGGTTGAGGGGGAGTTGGAGTATGTGGTGGAGAAGATTTTGGATTCTCGTATTTCGAGACGGAAACTCCAGTACCTGGTCAAGTGGAAGGGTTATGGTCAGGAAGATAATTCCTGGGTCTTTGCCTCTGATGTTCATGCTGCCGATCTGGTTCGTGCCTTTCATTTGGCTTGTCCTGGTCGGCCTGGGGGCTCTGGTGAGGGTTCGGTGACCCCTCCTCAAGGGGGGGTACTGTTGTGAATTCTGTTGTCAAGCTCCCTCCTGTGGTCATGAATGGTACTTCGGCTGGTTCTGTCCATGGGCTTCCTCTGGTGGTTGTGAGTGGGGCTGCGGCTTCTGAGTTTCCTTCCACAGGTGACGAGGTTAATTCGTTAGCCGGCTGCTCTATTTAACTCCACTTAGATCATTGCTCCATGCCACCTGTCAATGTTCCAGTATTGGTCTAGTTCGCTCCTGGATCGTTCTTGTGACCTGTCTTCCCAGCAGAAGCTAAGTTCTTGCTTGTTTTTCTCTGGTTTGCTATTTTTCTGTCCAGCTTGCTATTTTGATTTTTGTCTCGCTTGCTGGAAGCTCTGGGATGCAGAGGGAGCGCCTCCGCACCGTGAGTCGGTGCGGAGGGTCTTTTTGCGCCCTCTGCGTGGTCTTTTTGTAGTTTTTGTGCTGACCGCAAAGTTACCTTTCCTATCTTCTGTCTGTTCAGTAAGTCGGGCCTCACTTTGCTAAATCTATTTAATCTCTGTGTTTGTAATTTCATCTTAACTCACAGTCATTAAATGTGGGGGGCTGCCTTTTCCTTTGGGGAATTTCTCTGAGGCAAGGAAGGCTTTATTTTTCTATCTTTAGGGCTAGCTAGTTCCTTAGGCTGTGTCGAGTTGCATAGGGAGCGTTAGGAGCAATCCACGGCTATTTCTAGTGTGTGTGATAGGATTAGGGATTGCGGTCAGCAGAGTTCCCACGTCTCAGAGCTTGTTCTGTATTATTAGTAACTATCAGGTCATTCCGTGTGCTCTTAACCACCAGGTCCATTATTGTCCTAACCACCAGGTCATAACACCACCCCACCTCGACGTGATAGTATGTCAGATGTCAGAAAGGGGTTAATCCTTCATTTACTCCCCCCGGTGGGAGCTACTGGAATCTACACCAGTATAATACTTTAATGTGAACTTGTTCTGGACTTAGCCGTGTTTATACCACAACTGAGATCAACTTGAGAACTTGTTTCTGGACTTACCTGTGTTCATGCCACACCTGGGATTAAACTGAGGACTTGTTCTGGACTTCTCTGTGTTTAATACATACCTGGATTTGACTCTTTCTGCACCGACAGTGTTTTGGATCTTCACCACGTCACCTGTCACACTCACCTTGTCGAGGGCTCTGCCCTAAGAACTCTGCCGATTTGCTGCTATATATGGTTAAAGGACTTGTTTCATTGCGGGTTATCAGTATATTGTTTTGGATGTTATTGCTGTGGTACAAATACACTATTTGCACTAAAGAAACCCGTCTCTGTCTGTTAATTGCCCCACGCTACCAGAATCCTCGAGTTCCTACAATAGTAATGCAGGTTCTGTCATGATCCCAATGGCAGGGGATCACAAAAGGACAAGCACAAAAACAAAACAAGCTCTAGGGTGATGGAACCTGAGCTGACCGCGATCCTGAACCTAAACACACAACTAGCAGTAGCCGGGGAACGTGCCTACGATGATTCCTAGACGTCTCGCGCCAGCCGAAGGATTAACTTCCCCTATCAGAAGAAACACAGACCTCACTTGCCTCCAGAGAAACACCCCACAGAAATAGCAGCCCCCCACATGTAATAACGGTGAAATGAGAGGAAAGCACATACGTAGTTATGAAAATAGAATCAGCAAAAATGAGGCCCGCTAAAGCTAGATAGCAGAGGATACAAAAGTGAACTGCGCGGTCAGCGAAAAACCCTTCAAAAAACCATCCTGAAATTACTTGAACTCATGTGCCAACTCATGGAACATGAGGAGTAATTTCAGCCCACTAGAGCAACCAGCAGCAAGGAATCACATATCTGCAAGCTGGACTAAGACAAAAAATTAAGCAAAACGTGGAACAGGAAAATCAAAACTTAGCTTGTCCTGAAGATAACAGACGCAGGGAGCAGAGGTAAAAAGACACGCTGATTACATTGATAGCCGGCGAGGAAATGACAAAAAAGCCAGGTTAAATAGGAAACTCCCATAACCTGATGGAACAGGTGGACACCAGAGACCGCAGAGAACACAAGTCACCCAGTACCATCAGTAACCACCAGAGGGAGCCCAAAAACAGAACTCACAACAGTACCCCCCCCTTGAGGAGGGGTCACCGAACCCTCACGAGAACCACCAGGGCGACCAGGATGAGCCCTATGAAAAGCACGGACCAAATCGGCAGCATGAACATCAGAGGCAATCACCCAAGAATAATCCTCCTGACCATAACCCTTCCACTTGACCAAATACTGGAGTTTCCGTCTGGAAACACGAGAATCCAAGATCTTCTCCACAACATACTCCAATTCACCCTCCACCAGCACCGGAGCAGGAGGCTCAAGCGAAGGAACGACAGGTACCTCATACTTCCGCAACAACGACCGATGGAACACATTATGAATAGCAAACGATGCCGGGAGATCCAAACGAAACGACACAGGGTTAAGAATTTCCAAGATCCTATAGGGACCGATGAACCGAGGCTTGAACTTAGGAGAAGAGACCTTCATAGGAACAAAACGAGAAGACAACCACACCAAGTCCCCAACAAGAAGTCGAGGACCCACGCGGCGACGGCGATTAGCAAACTGCTGTGCCCTCTCCTGGGACAACTTCAAATTGTCCACCACATGACTCCAAATCCGATGCAACCTATCCACCACCATGTCCACTCCAGGACAATCAGAAGGCTCCACCTGACCAGAGGAAAAACGAGGATGAAACCCCGAATTACAAAAGAAAGGAGAAACCAAGGTAGCAGAACTAGCCCGATTATTAAGGGCAAACTCGGCAAGCGGCAAAAAGGAAACCCAGTCATCTTGATCAGCAGAAACAAAACACCTTAAATAAGTTTCCAAGGTCTGATTAGTTCGTTCCGTCTGGCCATTCGTCTGGGGATGGAATGCAGACGAAAAGGACAAATCAATGCCCATCTTAGCACAGAACATCCGCCAAAATCTAGACACAAACTGGGATCCCCTGTCAGAAACGATGTTCTCCGGAATGCCATGCAAACGGACCACGTTTTGAAAAAACAGAGGGACCAACTCAGAGGAGGAAGGTAACTTAGGCAAGGGTACCAGATGAACCATCTTAGAAAAGCGGTCACACACAACATATATGACGGACATTTTTTGAGAGACAGGGAGATCCGAAATAAAGTCCATGGAAATGTGCGTCCAAGGCCTCTTCGGGATAGGCAAAGGTGACAACAATCCACTGGCCCGAGAACAGCAAGGCTTAGCCCGAGCGCAAACTCCACAAGACTGCACGAAAGAACGCACATCCCTCGACAAGGAAGGCCACCAAAAAGACCTGGCCACCAAGTCTCTAGTACCAAATATTCCAGGATGACCTGCCAACACAGAAGAATGGACCTCGGAGATGACTCTACTGGTCCAATTATCCGGAACAAACAGTCTTTCCGGCGGACAACGATCAGGTTTATCCGCCTGAAACTCCTGCAAAGCACGTCGCAAGTCTGGGGAGACAGCCGACAAAATCACCCCATCCCTAAGGATACCAGTGGGCTCAGAATTTCCAGGGGAGTCAGGCACAAAACTCCTAGAAAGAGCATCCGCCTTCACATTCTTTGAACCTGGCAGGTATGAAACCACAAAATTGAAACGGGAGAAAAACAGTGACCAACGAGCCTGTCTAGGATTCAGACGCTTGGCAGACTCAAGGTACATCAGATTTTTGTGATCAGTCAAGACCACCACACGATGTCTAGCACCCTCAAGCCAATGACGCCACTCCTCAAATGCCCACTTCATGGCCAAAAGCTCCCGATTACCAACATCATAATTCCGTTCAGCGGGCGAAAATTTTCTAGAAAAGAACGCACATGGCTTCATCACTGAGCCATCGGAGCTTCTCTGTGACAAAACCGCCCCCACTCCGATCTCAGAAGCATCAACCTCAACCTGAAAAGGAAGCGACGTATCTGGCTGACGCAACACAGGAGCAGAAGAAAACCGGCGCTTAAGTTCCTGAAAGGCCTCCACAGCCGCAGGAGACCAATCAGTAACATCAGCACCCTTTTTAGTCAAATCCGTCAAAGGCTTAACAACACTAGAAAAATTAGTTATGAAGCGACGATAAAAATTAGCAAAGCCCAAGAACTTCTGTAGACTCTTAAGAGATGTAGGCTGCGTCCAGTCACAAATAGCCTGAACCTTGACGGGATCCATCTCAATAGTAGAAGGGGAAAAAATATACCGCAAAAAAGAAATCTTCTGGACTCCAAAGAGACATTTAGAACCCTTTACAAACAAAGAATTGGCCCGCAGGACCTGAAACACCTTCCTGACCTGCTGAACATGAGACTCCCAGTCATCAGAAAAAACCAAAACATCATCCAAATACACGATAATAAATGTATCCAGATATTCATGGAAAATATCGTGCATAAAAGACTGGAAGACAGAAGGAGCATTAGAAAGTCCAAAAGGCATCACCAAATACTCGAAATGGCCCTCAGGCGTATTAAATGCGGTTTTCCACTCGTCACCCTGCCTTATCCGCACAAGATTATACGCACCCCGAAGATCAATCTTAGTGAACCATTTAGCCCCCTTAATGCGAGCGAACAAATCAGTCAACAATGGCAAAGGATACTGATATTTGACTGTAATCTTATTCAAAAGACGATAATCTATGCAAGGCCTCAAGGAACCATCTTTTTTGGCCACAAAAAAAAAACCTGCTCCCAAAGGGGACGAAGATGGACGGATATGTCCCTTTTCCAAGGACTCCTTAACATAATTCCGCATAGCAGTATGCTCTGGCACTGACAGATTGAACAAACGACCTTTAGGGAATTTACTGCCAGGAATCAAATCTATAGCACAATCGCAATCCCTGTGAGGAGGAAGCGAACTTAGCTTAGGCTCCTCAAAAACCTCCCGATAATCAGACAAAAATACCGGAACCTCAGAAGGAGTAGATGAAGCGATAGAAATCGGAGATGCATCATCATGAACCCCCTGACATCCCCAGCTTAACACAGACATTGTTTTCCAGTCCAGGACTGGGTTATGAGTTTGTAACCATGGCAGACCAAGCACTAAGACATCATGTAAATTATACAGTACCAGGAAGCGAATCACCTCCTGATGAACGGGAGTCATACGCATGGTCACTTGTGTCCAGTACTGAGGTTTATTCATAGCCAAAGGTGTAGAGTCAATTCCTTTCAAAGGAATAGGAACTTCCAGAGGTTCCAGACTAAACCCACAGCGATTGGCAAATGACCAATCCATAAGACTCAGGGCAGTGCCTGAATCCACATAGGCATCGACGGAAATGGATGATAATGAACAAATCAGCGTCACAGACAGAATGAACTTAGACTGTAAAGTACCAATGGCAACAGACTTATCAACCTTTTTTGTGCGTTTAGAGCAGGCTGATATAACATGAGCTGAATCACCACAATAAAAACACAATCCATTTTTCCGCCTATAATTTTGCCGTTCACTTCTGGACTGAATTCTATCACATTGCATTATCTCAGGTGCCTGTTCAGAAGACACCGCCAAATGGTGCACAGGTTTGCGCTCCCGTAAACGCCGATCAATCTGAATAGCCATAGTCATGGACTCATTCAGACCTGTAGGCGCCGGGAACCCCACCATAACATCTTTAATGGCCTCAGAAAGGCCATCTCTGAATTTTGCAGCCAGAGCGCACTCATTCCACTGAGTAAGCACCGACCATTTCCGAAATTTCTGACCATATATTTCTGCTTCATCTTGCCCCTGAGAGAGAGCCAATAAAGCTTTTTCAGCCTGAATCTCTAGGTTAGGTTCCTCATAGAGCAAACCCAATGCCAGAAAAAACGCATCCACATTGAGCAACGCAGGATCCCCTGGTGCCAATGCAAATGCCCAATTCTGAGGGTCACCCCGCAGGAAAGATATAACAATCTTGACCTGCTGAGCAGGGTCTCCAGAGGAGCGAGATTTCAAGGAAAGAAACAACTTGCAATTGTTCCTAAAATTCAGAAAACTAGATCTATCTCCAGAAAAAATCTCTGGGATAGGAATTCTAGGTTCAGACATAGGCGTATGTACAACAAAATCTTGTATATTTTGAACCTTAGCAGCAAGATTATTCAGGCTGGAAGCCAAACTCTGGACGTCCATGATAAACAGCTGAGGTCAGAGCCATTCAAGGATTAAGAGGAGGAAAGAAGCAGTCAAGCTGCAATTAAGGCTAGGCAGCAAACACTGAGGAGGGGGAAAGAAAGAAAAAAAAAAACTTCCTCAGACTACTTTTCCTCCTACTTCAGCCAAAACGATGACCAATTTTTTCGGGCCGGCTATACTGTCATGATCCCAATGGCAGGGGATCACAAAAGGACAAGCACAAAAACAAAACAAGCTCTAGGGTGATGGAACCTGAGCTGACCGCGATCCTGAACCTAAACACACAACTAGCAGTAGCCGGGGAACGTGCCTACGATGATTCCTAGACGTCTCGCGCCAGCCGAAGGATTAACTTCCCCTATCAGAAGAAACACAGACCTCACTTGCCTCCAGAGAAACACCCCACAGAAATAGCAGCCCCCCACATGTAATAACGGTGAAATGAGAGGAAAGCACATACGTAGTTATGAAAATAGAATCAGCAAAAATGAGGCCCGCTAAAGCTAGATAGCAGAGGATACAAAAGTGAACTGCGCGGTCAGCGAAAAACCCTTCAAAAAACCATCCTGAAATTACTTGAACTCATGTGCCAACTCATGGAACATGAGGAGTAATTTCAGCCCACTAGAGCAACCAGCAGCAAGGAATCACATATCTGCAAGCTGGACTAAGACAAAAAATTAAGCAAAACGTGGAACAGGAAAATCAAAACTTAGCTTGTCCTGAAGATAACAGACGCAGGGAGCAGAGGTAAAAAGACACGCTGATTACATTGATAGCCGGCGAGGAAATGACAAAAAAGCCAGGTTAAATAGGAAACTCCCATAACCTGATGGAACAGGTGGACACCAGAGACCGCAGAGAACACAAGTCACCCAGTACCATCAGTAACCACCAGAGGGAGCCCAAAAACAGAACTCACAACAAGGTTCATACACTCCTTTCCGAGGCCGGTTTAGTCCTGGGTTGCCGAGGGAGATCCCCGGAATGTTGATTACCTGGTCAGCCTGTTGGAAAGGTACCAGGGGGTCAAGAGTTCCTTGGTGAAACAAAGGGTCTTGATATCTCCTTACTGGGGCTCCCAAAGGTGGGCTGACACGCAAAAGAAGGGAAGTAGAGCCACATTTGGGGGATAATCCAAGAGCGTAGGGGGTATCTGAGTTGTTGCCAAAGGCCCCAGCTAATTGCACGATTTTTTAGAGGTGTCATGCCCCGGGTCACATAGGCACCCATTTCCTCATGACCCCTGAGTCAATGGATTACAGCATCAGTCGCCAATGCCTGTAATATGCACATCCTGTCTGTAGTGTTGACTCTCAATCCGGCAAGGGGCCCTAGGCATATCCAATATCAGTGAATGGAGTGCTGATAATTGTTCTGTTGGACTCAGTAAGTTTGGTAGCTCTAGTGAGGGCCCCACTTCATCACTGGCTGATTCCTGGGAAGATGTGAGCACCATTTAACATACTGTGTAAGCCTGTAATAGTGACTTGTACATAGTGTGTTTTTCTTTGTTTATTGATGTATGCTGATATGTTAATTGTGCATTGTATTCTGGAACCAGTTTGTTTGACTTTGAAAATAAAGAGGGAAAAGAATGTGAGGGTGGACTGAAGGACACTGGGTAATTCTAAAAATAGCTTACATGCCTCTGGTATAAAAAGACTCAAGAGATCTCATCACTCCATCTGAAGTAATACAGAGCTACCAGTCAGACATTCTGCAAAACATTCAATGGACGAGAGACAGGACTGCAGCCAATTCATCATGGCACCATCACGAGGGACACTAATCTATGACTCTATAGGAAACAACCTAGGGGTTTTTGGCTCCAGTTGGAAGGATACAGATCTGATCTATTGAGCATTGCTGAACCATGGAACCGTTTAGCAAAAGCCAGGTTTGGGACCTGCTGGTCGCCTGGTTCCATGGAGATGGTCGGATAAGTCAGGTGGTGACTCTCGTGTCAACTGGCTTTGGACCTTGTATGGACTATATGGACTGTTCTCAGTCATCTCCAAATGCTTGTCGCTACCTCTTCTCTGTGTGTGTATCACAGGTGGAATAGTAACCCTGGGAGCTCTGACATATCATCTACCATTATCCCGGCGAGTCAGCGGAAGGGTGAGACCCTGCAATGTGCACCATCTTGGGGGCAATTCTTGGGACTGTACTGTTTGCTATTTTGTGTTGTGGTTCAATAAAGTATTGCCACACTCTTTTACCCTAACCTTGCATTGTCTGTGTAGTGACCCGCCCACGGGGAGAGAGCACGGGCATTCAGTGGTATGAGCCCTGGTCCATGCAGTCTTGCTAAAGACTGCTGGGCCAGCGGACGAGAGCACCCACTGAACCCCGTTTCTCCACAGGTGACCAAGTGGTTCTTAGCTTTACATGACTTTAGCTTCCATGTAGAGCTTTGGCCCAGAAAACTACATGACAATGCTGATGCTTTGTAGAGGATCCACTAGCAGAAGGTGCCAAGCCCACCAAATTTGGGCAGAGATTTGGTATGTAAAATGGCCACTGGAAACATCATTGATGGGAGATATGTATCACGGAGGTGGTTATCCTCAGTAATGTAAGCCCAGAAGCAAGCTCCATCAAATTTAGTGCTGAGAGTGTTAATAGAGCATGGCAGGGGTCAAAATTTACAGTCACAGATTGGTGGGACTGTGGGCATCTACCCGATCCCTCGAACTAGGGGCGCCCCTCGAACTAGGGGCGAATGGTGGAGATGATGGGGTCTTGTACCTTGCTATGCTCCTATCTTACCTTTATCTGTTCCCTCCCCCACCCAGGAAGGTGTGAGGCCGAAGTGTATAGGCAAACACTAACCAGACAGGAGTAAACCAAAAGGGATAAAAAAACTAAAATCATACAATCACACTCACAAAACAACAGAGTGGGAAACAGGGGAGGAATAGGATGGAAGAAACCAAATGGGAGAGTATAAGGATAAGCATGCAAACCAATTCCATGCCACAATCTCCTGAAAAACACTCTAACTGCCTACTCCAAACACTGAACTCTCTCTCTCTCTTCAACTACAAACCAGGGAGTGGTAACTATCACTGGCAACGTCAGAAGAAAGGAGGAGGGTTCTTATACCTGCTAGCAGTAAGGAACTCAGAAATACTGATACAATCCACAACAGAGAACTCCATGAGTCCAACTAAGCAGTTTAACCCTTGTAGCACCAGAGCAAAGAAAGCCAGTACTGCTAATAGGATGGTGCAGCCGTTTTAACTACCACAGGTGTACTGTATGTGTCACCAGACACTGCGACCGTCTGACCCCACTCGGTCGAGGTATCTCCATGACAACTGGCTGCTCACATATCCCCACCCTGAGGCATGGTATGGTAGATATAAGGAAGTCCTATAGAACAGGGGTGTCAAACTGCATTCCTCGAGGGCTGCAAACAGGTCATGTTTTCAGGATTTCCTTGTACTGCACAGGTGATAATTTAATCACCTACACAAATAATGAGTTGGTGATTAAATTATCACCTGTGCAGTACAAGGAAATCCTGAAAACATGACCTGTTTGCAGCCCTCGAGGAATGCAGTTTGACACCCCTGCTATAGAATGTTAACCCACAAGGGCAGGGTCCTCTCTCATCTGTATCTGTCACTATTAGTTTGTTCTTTGTAATCTCTACTTGTGCTTTGTATGTAACGCCTCCTCATATATAGCACCATGGAATCAATGGTGCTCTAAAAATAAATAATAATAAAAGTCCAGCTGTATCAATAGAGGATGGTGAGTGGAGCTAAGAAGGCCTCAAAGTGTACTGAACTATCACTAAAGTGCCATTATTTGAGCTGTTCATTTTGTTTTGCCTGCACCGAAAGGCCGTTTATTTCTGTTGCTTGTGGTATGGTTTATAATAATAATAATCTTTATTCTTATATAGTGCTAACATATGCTGCAGCGCCTTACAGTTTGCACACATTATCATTGCTGTCCACGATGTCTTTGGAATGTGGGAGGAAACCGGAGTACCTGTTGGAAACCCACACAATCACGGGGAGAAAATACAAACTCCTTGCAGTCCTTTGTGGGACTTGAACCCAGGACCCCGGCGCTGCAAAGCTGCAGTGCTAACCACTGAGCCACCATGCTGCCCGATGCCCATGCTGGAATCTTAATAAACAATCCTGAACGTTGTACTTAAACCACTTCCCCTGCCTACCTCAAAGCAACCGAGGGAGTAAAAATTTTACAATATATGTATATAAAGTAAAAATCTGATTTAAATAATAGGTCATTTAATGATTAGACATTGGGTGGTCAATAACCGAAAATGTAACTTCAATTCATTACATAATAAATATTGCAATGTAGCAGAAAAGTTCAAAGTCTGAGGCCGGCGTCACACTACCGTGTTTTACGGACGTAAGAGAGGTGCTGAAAATACGGATTGCATACGGTACAATGCTTCTCTATGGCCCAGCTCCTATCCGCCGTATTTTCCTGATCCATATTATACGGTCTTCTACGGCCGTAGAAAATCGCAGCATGCTGCGTTTGTCACCGTATTGCGCAAAAAATACGCCAATGAAAGTCTATGGGGGCGAGAAAAATACGGATTACACACGGACCAGCAGTGTGACTTGCGAGAAATACGCAGCGGTGTTAGAGAGAAAAGCCGGCAATTCAGTGCGGTGTACAGTAAAATCACACTGACAGGTTAGAATAGAATAGGTAGAATAAATGTGTACACATAGAATAGGTCATTGAGACATATATATATATATATATATATATATATATATTAATATTTCATCCAGCGCGAGATAGCTTAAAAGCCGGTAATTCAATTGCCGGCTTTTGCTATCTCCTACCTAAACCCGACATGATATGAGACATGGTTTACATACAGTAAACCATGTCATATCCCCATTTTTTTGCATAATCCACACTACTAATGTTAGCAGTGTGTATGTGCAAAATTTTGGCTGTCTAGCTATTAAATTAAAGGGTTAAATGGCGGAAAAAATTGGCGTGGGCTCCCGCGCAATTTTCTCCGCCAGAGTAGTAAAGCCAGTGACTGAGGGCAGATATTAATAGCCTGGAGAGGGTCCATGGTTATTGCCCCCCCCCCCCCGGCTAAAAACATCTGCCCCCAGCCACCCCAGAAAAGGCACATCTGGAAGATGCGCCTATTCTGGCACTTGGCCACTCCCTTCCCATTCCCGTGTAGTGGTGGGATATGGGGTAATGAAGGGTTAATGTCACCTTGCTATTGTAAGGTGACATTAAGCCAGATTAATAATGGAGAGGCGTCAATTATGACACCTATCCATTATTAATCTAATAGCATGAAATGGTTAAAAAAACACACACACAATATTGCAAAGTATTTTAATGAAATAAACACACAGGTTGTTATAATATTTTATTCCGCTCTCAATCCACCTGAAGACCCTTGACCTGTAACAAATTAAAAATAATAAACCAACAATATCTCATACCTTCCGTCGATATGTCCCATGATGTAAATCCATCTGAAGGGGTTAAATTATTTTACAGGCAGGAGCTCTGCTATAATGCAGCTGTGCTCTTTCCTGTAAAACCCGGGGAATTAATGGAATGTAGGTCAATGACCCGTAGTTACCTTCATTCGCGGTGATGCGCCCTCTGCTGGATGTCTTCATATGACCTCGAGGCTGGGAAAATATTCAGAAAAGTTCCCACGCTCGAGGTCATATGAGGACATCCAGCAGAGGGCACATCACCACGAATGAAGGTAACTACAGGTCATTGACCTACATTCCATTCATTCCCTGGGGTTTTACAGGCACGAGTACAGCTGCATTATAGCAGAGCTCCTGCCTGTAAAATAATTTAACCCCTTCAGATGGATTTACATCATGGGACATATCGACGGAAGGTATGAGATATTGTTGGTTTATTATTTTTAATTTGTTACAGGTCGAGGGTCTTCAGGTGGATTGAGAGTGGAATAAAATATTACAACAACCTGTGTGTTTATTTCATTAAAATACTTTGCAATATTCTGTGTGTTTTTTTAACCATTTCACGCTATTGGATTAATAATGGATAGGTGTCATAATTGACGCCTCTCCATTATTAATCTGGCTTAATGTGACATTAACCCTTCATTACCCCATATCCCACCGCTACACGGGAATGGGAAGAGTGGCCAAGTGCCAGAATAGGCGCATCTTCCAGATGTGCCTTTTCTGGGGTGGCTGGGGGCAGATGTTTTTAGCCAGGCGGGGGCCAATAACCATGGACCCTCTCCAGGCTATTAATATCTGCCCTCAGTCACTGGCTTTACTACTCTGGCGGAGAAAATTGTGCGGAAGCCCACGTCAATTTTTTCCACCATTTAACCCTTTAATTTAATAGCTAGACAGCCCAAATTTTGCACATACACACTACTAACATTAGTAGTGTGGAATATGCAAAAAAATGGGGATATGACATGGTTTACTGTATATAAACCTTGTCTCATATCATGTCGGGTTTGGGAAGGAGATAGCAAAGCCGGCAATTGAATTACCGGCTTTTAAGCTATCTCGCGCTGGATGAAATATTAATATATATATGTGTCTCACTGATATATATATATATATATATATATATATATATATTATAGACAGTACATATATTTTTAAGTTTTTGGGAGCACATGGATCCATTGTATGTCCGTATGTCGGTTTTGCAAGCCTGCGAGAAAATCTCGCAGTACGGATGCCATACGGATTACATACGGAGGATGACATGCGCAAAATACGCTGACACACCCTGCCTACGGATGAGATACGGTCCACTATTTTGGGGACTTTTCTGCGTATTACGGCCATAAATTACGGACCGTATTTTTATACGCTGAGTGTGACGCCGGCCTAAATCTGTATGTACAATATAAAGTAAGCTATCATTTTCTATCCATGGGTGGTGTCTGGTCTTGCAGCTTTGCTTCAATGCAATGAATAGTGCTGAAGTTCAATATCACACTTGACCTGTGAACAGATATGGAACTGTTTTTTGGAAGATAGCAGGTTATAGGCATTATTCTAATTCTGGACATGCATGTCACAGCTCCATATATTTTCTATGGGACTGCTGGACTGTCACATTATGAGGTAATAACTCTGGAACACTTCAATGGATCCCACTGATTCTGAGACAGTTTTTTTCGTGACATATTGTACTTCATTATAGTGGTAAAATGTCTTTGTTATGACTTGCGTTTATTTTTGAAAACAATGGTAGTCTGGCGAAAATTTAGCAATTTTCCAGCTTGGAATTATCATGCCCTTAAGGGTATGTGCACACGTCAGGATTTTTAGCGTTTTTTTTTTTGCGGAATTTTGCCATAAAAACGCCATAAATCCGGTAACAAAACGCTAACATTATGCATCCTATCTTTTAGAATGCATTCCGCATTTTTTGTGCAGATGTTAGCGTTTTTTTCCGCAAAAAAACGCATACCGCAAAAAATCCGGACATGCTCTATCTTTTTCTGGATTTTTTGCGGATTTCCTAGCAAAAAGGTCATTCTAGAAAAAAAAAAATCCGCAAAAAATCCGCTCAAAAAACGCGCTAATTCCGCGAGAAATCCGCACGAAAAAAGCATGCGGATTTCTGGCAGAATTCTCAGGATTTTTGTCAGGAAAAAATCCTGACGTGTGCACATACCCATAATCCCAGAGATATGTCACACAAAATAGTTAATAAGTAACATTTCCCACGTCTACTTTACATCAGCACAATTTTTGTAACAATTTTTTTTTTGTTAGGAAGTTCTAAGGGTTAAAATTTGACCAGCAATTTTTCATTTGACCAGCAATTTTTCATTTTTCCAACAAAATTTGCAAAACCATTTTTTTTAGGGACCACGTCACATTTGAAGTCACTTTGAGGGATCTATATGATAGAAGATACGCAAAAGTGACACCATTCTAAAAACTGCACCCCTCACCCAAAGGTGCTCAAACCCACATTCAAGAAGTTTATTAACCTTTCAGGTGCTTCACAGGAATTTTTGGAATGTGGAAAAAAATGAACATTTAACTTTTTTCACAAAAATTTTACTTCAGATACATTTTTTTCTATTTTGACAAGGGTATCAGGAAACAATGGAGCCCAAAATTTGTTGTGTAATTTCTCCTGAGCGTGCCGATACCCCATATGAGGGAGAAAACCACTGTTTGGACACAACAGGGCTCGGAAGGGAAGGAGCGTCATTTGACTTTTTGAATATAACATTTCCTGGAATCATTAGCGTACATCATTTAGAGAGGCCCTAATGTGCCTAAACAGTGGAAACTCCCCAGAAGTGACACTATTTTGGAAACTAGATCCCGTAAGGAATGTATTTCGATGTGTGGTGAGCACCTTGAACCCCCCAGGTGCTTCACAGGTTATAACTAGTGCTGAGCGATACCTTCCGATATCCATAAGTATCGGTATCGGATTGTATCGGCCGATATTAAAAAAATATCAGATATCGCCAATACCGATACCCGATACCAATGCAAGTCAATGGGACAAAAATATCGGAATTAAAATAAACCCTTTCTTTCCTTGTAGGTTAATTCTACATGAAGGAAAACAACTAAGAATAATGTAGGATGTATTGGGGGAGGTGGAGGAGACATTAAAGGCATAGAGGCCTTTAGCCCAATCAAATGGAATAGCAGGAATTTTTTTTTTTAAGACGTTCGGAGTTACAAAGATATTGACTATGTTAAGATTTTTAATATTTTGTCAGATATTTATGTTTCATTACTTCCATGCTGTTCACCTTCTTTTTAACTTCTCCCATACTTTCTTCTTCATCATCCTCAGCAGCATCATCTTTTCCATCAACTTCTCCTTCACCTTATTCATCTTCTTCTTCTTCACCTTCTTCGTATTATTTTTTTTTTACATTCTTCATATTCTTTTTATTCAACTATAATTCTTCTTCATAATCAACTTCTTCATCTTCTTCTTCATCATATTCTTATTTGTGACAGCCAGGCCTTCCTGTAGTTGTTATCTATAAATGTTTGAAGATTACACCTTCTGTTCTGTCACAAAAGATTTACAACAGGATTTGTCCGCGTTCAATTTGGCATGCAGCAGCAGTTTTTTTCCAGGGGCACCACGAGGAGGAACGGACTCACCCCATACACTGCTTAGTCTTCATCTGCTTATAATTTAGATAATACCTTTTGCTCTGATTTTTAGTCTTATGCTTAATGTTCTTCTGCTTTTTGTTCTGCAGCTTCTTGTTCTTCTGCTTCTCGGTCTTCAGGGTCGACATCTTTAGGGTCTTGAACTTGGAAATGTAGCAGAAGGTACAAGAGCAAAAGACCCTGCCAAGAACCAGCTGACGATACTGGAACCCGGATGGCTAGCCGAAGGTACAAGAGCCAATGGAACAACCGAGGACCAGCTGACGTTACTGGAACCCAGTTACTAAGCAGGAGGTACCCATGCCAGAAAGCACTACCAAGGACCACCTGAGGTTGGTGGAATTCAGATACCCAGAAGGAGGCACCTAAGCCAAAGGCTCTGCCCGGAACCAGCTGACGGTACTGGAACCAGGATGGGGAGCAGAAGGTACAAGAGCAAAAGACCCTGCCGAGAACCAGCTGACAGTACTGAAACCCGGATGGCTAGCCGAAGGTACAAAAGCCAATGGAACAACCGAGGACCAGCTGACGTTACTGGAACCCGGTTACTAAGCAGGAGGTACCCATGCCAGAAAGCACTACCAAGGACCACCTGACGTTGATGGAACTCGGATACCCAGAAGGAGGCACCTAAGCCAAAAGGCTCTGCCCGGAACCAGCTGACGGTACTGGAACCAGGATGGGGAGCAGAAGGTACAAGAGCAAAAGACGCTGCCGAGAACCAGCTGACGGTACTGGAACCCGGATGGCTAGCTGAAGGTACAAGAGCCAATGGAACAACCGAGGACCAGCTGACGTTACTGGAACCCGGTTACTAAGCAGGAGGTACCCGTGCCAGAAAGCACTACCAAGGACCACCTGACATTGGTGGATCTCGGATAACCAGAAGGAGGCACCTAAGCCAAAGGCTCTGCCTGGAACCAGCTGACGGTACTGGAACCATAATGGGGAGCAGAAGGTACAAGAGCAAAAGACCCTGCCGAGAACCAGCTGACGGTACTGGAACCCGGATGGCTAGCCGAAGGTACAAGAGCCAATGAAACAACCGAGGACCAACTGATGTTAATGGAACACGGTTACTAAGCAGGAGGTACCCGTGCCAGAAAGCACTACCAAGGACCACCTGATGTTGGTGGAACTCGGATACCCAGAACCTAAGCCAAAGGATCTGCCCGGAACCAGCTGACGGTACTGGAACCAGGATGGGAAGCAGAAGGTACAAGAGCAAAAGACCCTGCCGAGAACCAGCTGACGGTACTGGAACCCGGATGGCTAGCCAAAGGTACAAGAGCCAATGGAACAACCGAGGACCAGCTGACGTTACTGGAACCCGATTACTAAGCAGGAGGTACCCGTGCCAGAAAGCACTACCAAGGACCACCTGACGTTGGTGGAACTCGGATACCCAGAAGGAAGCACCTAAGCCAAAGGCTCTGCCTGGAACCAGCTGACGGTACTGGATCCAGGATGGAGAGCAGAAGGTACAAGAGCAAAAGACCAGCTGACGGTACTGAAACCCGGATGGCTAGCCGAAGGTACAAGAGCCAATGAAACTACTGAGGACCAGCTGATGTTACTGGAACCCGGTTACTAAGCAGGAGGTACCCGTGCCACAAAGCACCACCAAGGACCACCTGACGTTGGTGGAACTCGGACACCCAGAAGGAGGCACCTAAGCCAAAGGCTCTGCCCGGAACCAGCTGACAGTACCGGAACCAGGGGAACCTATTCAAGCTTGTGTTCCTAAGAACCAGCTAATGGTGCTGGAACTCAGATAGGCAGCAGAAGGTCCACAGGAAAAAAAAAATTGCTAGGCCGTGAGCCGCCGTAGTTACTGAAAACCCACAGTCCTACAGGGGAAGCTTGTCCTATTGGCACAACGGAACCAGCCTTGATTGCCAGTTCCCGCAGCCCACATAGAAAGCACCTAAACTGCAGGCACCATAGTCAGCTAACCAGACCTCTACACGACAGGACAACGTATTGGAGTCAAAGTGACCTTGACACTACCCGGAAACAGCTGGCGTGCTGGAACCAGGCTGGGCAGGAGGGAGTACCAGTGCCAAAGACACTTCTGAGCAGCAACTGGCGGTGTTGGAGCCCAGGGACAGCAGGAGGAGCAGAGTATAGGCCGAAGCCTGTTCTCTAAGCAGTTTAATATCTGTTGTTGTGTCAGCGTGGCGGTCGCAGGACACATTGCCGGATACACAGCTGGGGATCAGCTGACGTTACTGAAACCCAATAACACGGCAGCTAGTGTTGACTATGCAGACAGCACTCCCAGGCAGCAACTGGCGGTGTTGGAGCCCAGGGACAGCAGGAGGAGCAGAGTGTAGGCCGAAGCCTGCACTCGAGGCAGTTTAATATCTGTTGTTGTGTCAGTGTGGCGGTCGCAGGACACATTGCCGGATACACAGCTGGGGATCAGCTGACGTTACTGAAACCCAATAACACGGCAGCTAGTGTTGACTGTACAGACAGCACTTCCAGGCAGCAACTGGTGGTGTTGGAGCCCAGGGACAGCAGGAGGAGCAGAGTGTAGGCCGAAGCCTGCACTCGAGGCAGTTTAATATCTGTTGTTGTGTCAGCGTGGCGGTCGCAGGACACATTGCCGGATACACAGCTGGGGATCAGCTGACGTTACTGAAACCCAATAACACGGCAGCTAGTGTTGACTGTGCAGACAGCACTCCCAGGCAGCAACTGGCGGTGTTGGAGCCCAGAGACAGCAGGAGGAGCAGAGTGTAGGCCGAAGACTGCACTCGAGGCAGTTTAATATCTGTTGTTGTGTCAGTGTGGCGGTCGCAGGACACATTGCCGGATACACAGCTGGGAATCAGCTGACGTTACTGAAACCCAATAACACGGCAGCTAGTGTTGACTGTGCAGACAGCACTTCCAGGCAGCAACTGGTGGTGTTGGAGCCCAGGGACAGCAGGAGGAGCAGAGTGTAGGCCGAAGCCTGCTTTCGAGGCAGTTTAATATATGTGGTTGTGTCAGCGTAGCGGTCGCAGGACACATTGCCGGATACACAGCTGGGGATCAGCTGACGTTACTGAAACCCAATAACACAGCCGCTAGGGTTGACTGTGCAGATAGCACTTCCAGGCAGCAACTGGCGGTGTTGGAGCCCAGGGACAGCAGGAGAAGAGAGTAGGCCGAAGCCTGCACTCGAGGCAGTTTAATATCTGTTGTTGTGTCAGCTGTTGTGAATTCCGTTCTGGAGCTCCCTCCTGTGGTTGCTAATGGTATTTTTGTGAGTTCTGCCCTTGGGCTCCCTCTGGTGGTTTCGAGTGGTACTGCTGCTCCTTTAGGTAGCTGTAGCAGCTGCCTTCACTAATCGCCTTGCCTGGGTTTGTTATTTAAACCTGCTCTGGGCTTTAGTCCATGCCTGCTGTCAATGTTCTTGGTTGGATTTGGTTCTTTCCTTGGAATTCTCATATGGCCAGTCCTTGTCTGCAAAAGATAAGTTTTTGCTAGTTTTTGTTTGTCCATTTGTTTGGACTCTATTGCTTTGCAAATATGTCTCTTTTTGTCCAGCTTGTCACTATGTGTTATTCAGACTAGCTGGAAGCTCTGGGAAAGCAGATTTGCCCCTCCACACCGTGAGTCAGTGTGGAGTTCATTTCTGTAAACTCTGTGTGGATTTTGTAGTTTTTATACTGACCGCACAGTATCCTTTTCTCTCTGTCTATCTAGTTTAGTATTGGCCTCCTTTGCTGAATTCTGATTTCATTTCTTTGTACGCCATTTCCCTCTCCATTCACAGTCAATATTTGTGGGGGGCTATCTTTCCTTTTGGGGGTTTTCTCTGAGGCAAAATAGCTTTCTATTTCCTTCTTTAGGGGTAGTTATTTCTTAGGCTGTGAAGAGGTGTCTAGGGAGAGTCAGGAACATCCCACGGCTATTTCTAGTGTTGTTGTTAGGATTAGGGACTGTGGTCAGTAGAGATACCACCTTCTCAGAGCTCGCTCCATGTTGCGTTTTAGCCACCAGGTCATATCAGTGTGGCCTCTTAACCACCAGGTCATAACAGTCAGCATGGCGGTCGCAGGACACATTGCCGGATACACATCTGGGGATCAGCTGACGTTACTGAAACCCAATAACATGGCAGCTAGTGTTGACTGTGCAGACAGCACTTCCAGGCAGCAACTGGCGGTGTTGGAGCCCAGGGACAGCAGGAGGAGCAGAGTGTAGGCCGAAGCCTGCACTTGAGGCAGTTTAATATCTGTTGTTGTGTCAGCGTGGCAGTCGCAGGACATGTTGCCGGATACACAGCAGGGGAACAGCTGGCGTTATTGAACCCCACTGACACATGAGCGAGTGTTTTTCTCTGTGCAGCCAGCACTTCCTGGCACCAACTGGCGGTGTTTGTGCCCAGGGAATCCAGGAGGAGCAGAGTGTAGGCCGAGGCCTGCAAGGGAGGCAGTTTAATATCTTGTTGTGCCAGCGTGGTGGTCGTAGGACACTTTGGCAGACACACAGCAGGGGAGCAGCTGATGTTACTGAACCCCAAAAACATAGGAGCGACTGACTGTGCAGACAGCACTTCTGGGCAACAACTGGCAGTGTTGAAGCCCAGGGAAAGCAGGAGGAGCAGAGTGTAGGCTGAGGCCTGCACGGGAGGCAGTTTAATGTCTTGTTGTGCCAGCGTGGCGGTCGCAGGACACTTTGCCGGACACACAGCAGGGGAGCAGCTGACGTTACTGAACCCCAAAAACAGAGGAGCGACTGTTGACTGTGCAGACAGCACTTCCGGGCAACAACTGGCGGTGTTGAAGCCTAGGGAAAGCAGGAGGAGCAGACTTTAGTTATTGCCGCACACACAGCAGGGGAGCAGCCGACGTTACTTATCCCCACTAACACAGGAGCGAGTGTTTTTCTCTGTGCAGCCAGCACTTCCGGGCACCAACTGGCAGTATTGGAGCCCAGGGAATCCAGGAGGAGCAGAGTGTAGGCCGAGGCCTGCACGGGAGGCAGTTTACTGTCTTGTTGTGCCAGCGTGGCGGTTGCAGGACACTTTGCCGGACACACAGCAGGGGAGCAGCTGACGTTACTGAACCCCAAAAACAGAGGAGCGACTGTTGACTGTTCAGACGGCACTTCCGGGCAACAACTGGTGGTGTTGAAGCCCAGGGAAAGCAGGAGGAGCAGACTTTCGTTATTGCCGCACACACAGCAGGGGAACAGCTGACATTACTGAAACCCAATAACACTGGGTCATGTGTTGACTGTGCAGACTGCACTTCTGAGCAGCAACTGGCAGTGTTGGAGCCCAGGGATTACAGTTCAGATGGTAGACACATGAACACAACAGGAGACCTGGATACTGTTGCCAACCAATTATTTAATCTGGAAGACGAGTGGCAAATTCCTGCGAGATTCAGGCCTTGTTCATTTTCAGAAAAGTAAGCCGGTCAAAGTTATCGGAGGATAGTCGCATGCGATGGTCTGTTAGTACACCACCTGCGGCACTAAAGATGCGTTCCGATAATACACTTGCAGCAGCAGCACCTCAAATGCATACTGGCTAAGCTCTGGCCATGTATCCAGCTTAGAGACCCAAAACTTGAAGGGGGAAGAGCCATCTGGGAGTACACTGAGAGGGCAAGCCATGTAGTCTGTCACCATCTGACGGAAACGCTGCCTCCTGCTGACTGGAGCTGTCTTTGATGGTGTAGACATTTGTGGCGGGCACACAAAACTTTGCCACTGTTGGGCCATACTGGTCTTGCCTTGTGCTGAGGCACTGCTTCTGCTCCCTGTTTGTGCTGAGCTTACTCCACTGCCTCGACGCACAGAGCTGCTTTGTAGAGCACTAGCAGAACTCCTCTCAATTGGACTGGAGAAGATGATGGACTGCACGAGTGTGTCTTGGTACTCCCGCATTTTACGCTCCCGGTTCAACGGTGTTATGAGGCTTTGAAAGTTGTCCCGGTAGCGAGGATCTAGGAGGGTATACACCCAATAATCAGCCGTGTTGAGAATGTGGGCAATGTGGCGGTCGTTTCTCAGGCACTGCAGCATGAAATCAACCATGTGCTGCAGACCAACTGGCCAAGAAAAGCTGTCCCCTGCTTGAGGCGTGACCTCTGCCTGCTCAGCATCACCCTACTCTTGCTCTACACACTGACTACTGGAGAATTGTGTAACTCCCTCCTCTGGAGAGATGTCTTCCTCCTCCATTGACTCCTCCTCATCCTCACAAAGTGTCCCCTGCCTAGGCCTTTGTGAGGAACCACGTTGCGCACTCTGTCCAGAAGCAGATGGCATTTGTGACTGCTCATCCTCCACTTCTTCCACAACATCATCCCTTAGCGCTTGCAGTGTTCTTTCAAGCAGGCAGATAAGGGGGACAGTCATGCTGACTAGTGCATCATCTGCACTCGCCATCCGCGTGGAATAATCAAAGGCATGCAAAACCTGGCCGAAGTCCTTCATAGTGGCCCACTCAGTGGTTGTGAAGTCTGAATGGCGCGCAGTGCGACTTCTTTGCACCTGATGCAGCTGGTACTCCATTACTGCTGGCTGCTGCTCACACAACCACTCCAACATATGTAATGTTGAATTCCACCTGGTGGGTAGGTCACATATGATGCAATGTTCCAGAAGGCGGAATCGGCGCTGCAGAGCTGCAATGCGCGATCTTGCCATGCTGGAACTCCGCAAGTGAGCACACTCTAGACGGACCTTGTGCAGCAGTGCATCAAGATCCGGATAGTCCCTCAAAAAACTCTGCACAACCAAGTTGAGCACATGTGCCAGACATGGGATGGGATGTGAGTGAGGTTGCCTAGGGCCAGAGCTGCCACCAGATTTCGGCCATTGTCACACACTACCATGCCTGGCTGGAGATTCGCTGGCACAAACCACACGTCGCTCTCCTGCTTGATGGCATTCCAGAGCTCCTGCGCTGTGTGGCTTCGATTCCCCAAAGAAATTAATTTCAGTACGGCCTGTTGACGTTTGGCCACGGCTGTGCTCAGGTGCTCATATCGCTCGTAACAGGTAAGCGTTCACGGGTCAAGGTGGAGGTGGACCGTGACGGCTCCTGCAGCGATGATTCTGAGGAACTGGAGTATGAGGAGGAATGTGTACAGACTGGATTCCTGCAAACCTTGTAGTTGGCAGACCACGTATAGCGCCACTCGCAAGCTCTGTACCTGGCTCCACAACATTGACCCAATGGGCAGTGAGGGACAGGTATCGTCCCTGTACATGGTGACTGAACCACGCATCGGTGGTGAGGTGGACCTTGCTACTGACGGCATTTAGTAGCGCATGTTTAATGATTCCCTCCACATGCTTTTGCAGGGCAGGGACGGCTTGCCTGCTGAAATAAAAGCGGCTGGGCAAGTTGTATTGTAGGACTGCCAATGCCATCAAGTTACAAAAGGTGTCAGTCTCCACCAGCCTGAATGACAGCATTTCAAGGGACAGTAGTTTTGCAATGCCAGCATTCAGAGCCTTTGCTCGGGGGTGGTTTGCCAAGAATAGCTGCCTTTTCTCCCATGCCTGTGCTACCGATGGCTGTAGAGTGGGCTGGGAGTGTGAGGATGACTGGGAACATGGTGCTGTGGGTGGAATTACACTGGGTTTCTGGACAACAGTGCCAGAGGTTCTTCCATGGCGATCCTGGGAGGAAGCCGAACCTGCTGTGTGTGAGCTGGAGGAAGAGGCAACAACACGAGCTGAAGAGGTGGTAGGTGCCGCTGTTGGTTGGCCCAGGTCTTCAGTGTGTTTTTGTAACTCCACCATGTGCTTGGTCCGCACATGTTTCCACATATTTGTGGTATTGAGGTTGCTGACACTTTTCCATCTTTTGTCTTTCTGATGACACACCTTGCATTTGACTAAGCAAATGTCATCTGCAACTGTGTCAAAAAAAGGACCAAGCACTGCAAGTCTTGGGAGTGCCCGTTTTGGCTTTTGGAAGAGGCATACTCCTAATGAGTGCTGAAGTGGAGGCTACAAGCACTGCAGTCTTCCCCCTCCCTCTTTGGGCCGTTCGGGGAATCTCTTCCTCAGAGCTGCTCCCACCACCTTCCTGTACCTCACGCCATGATGGGTCAAGGACCTCATCATCTACACTACCCTCTTCCACCAACTGCTTCTCCTGGGTAGTCTCGGCAGCACAGTACGCACCTGAAAGTGGCACCTGAGTCTCATCATCAGATGCGTACTGAGGTGTGCTGACCGGAGGCACTGGCCCACCCACCTCTTCAGTATCAGAGAGACAAAGCTGTTGGGCATCACTGCATACTGCCTCTTCTTCCATTTCTCCAATGCTGCTTGGCTGGCCCCCTCTTGCCAAGCCAAGAGATTCAGAGAACAGAAATAGAGATGGCTCCTGTCCTGGGCTCTCTGACTGCCTGGGCAATTTGGCAGGTGGTGAAGAGACAGATGGGTGCTCTCCAGTGCTCTGTGCCTGAGAGGATGTGGCACTAATTGAAGTCGATGCGTTAGCTGCCATCCATCTGACAACGGCTTCAATTTGGTCTTCCCGCAGCAGCGGGGTATGGCGATCTCCAACAAAGCTGCGCATGAAGGACTGTTCCATGCTGAAACTGGGTGATGATGAGTCACCGGTGCCCACAGCAGGCACAGAATCCCCACGTCCTCTCCCTGCTCCACGCCCACGTGCCTTACTCCCTGCCTTCTTCATCTTGGTAGACTGATAAAGATAGGCAGAAAAGTACTAAGGGCTTAGTGTGCTTATTCCTGAACAGCTCCTAACAGGTATAAGAAACACTAATTTTCAAGAGTGTGGACTAGACTTTTATATGAGCTAATGTGGCCTACACAACTGTAAAGTGGTGTGTTTGGTGAACTGTATTATTTTTTTTTTTTTGCAGAACAGACTACAGAGTGAGCTGCACTCACACACAGACCGTGCAGACAGCCGTGAACGGCGCTGCAAGGCCAAAAAAGCCCCTCTATGTACTCCTATATAGTGTTTTTCCGCAATATAGCAGAATACGGATGGAAAGCCACTAATACGATAAATTTGAACAAATGTGCAGCAGGCTGCACTAATTTAGAAACGGACAATGGAACGGTATGAGGCAGTGACGCACCTGAGCTGACTACAACCGGCTGTGGCGGTAGAACAGACTACAGAGTGAGCTGCACTCACACAGAGACCGTGCAGACCACCGTGAATGGCGCTGCAAGGCCAAATAAAGCTCCTCTATGCAATCCTATAGTGTTTTCCCACAATCTAGCTGTATACGGATGGGAAGCTACTAATAGGATAAATTTGAACAAATGTGCAGCAGGCTGCACTAATTGAAAAACAGACAATGGAATGGTATGAGGCAGTGGTGCACCCTGAGCTGACTACAACCAGCGGTGGCTGCAGACCAGACTACAGAGTGAGCTGCTCTCACACAGACACCTTGCAGACACCTGTGAACAGCGCTGCAAGGCAAAAACAAGGTTCTCACACAGCGGTTGCAAAATTAGCCTGGGTAAAGCACAATGAAGCAAATCGCTATCTCTAAACTGGCCCTCAGTCAGAACACAGCGTCCTGTCCCTAACTGAATTCACAGCAGAGTGAACCCAAAATGGCAGCACCGACTTTTATAGTGCATCATGACATATTTCAGCAGCCAATCACAGCCATGCCAGTAGTTACATGCCTACCATGCAGAACAGGATGTGCCCACACTTCTAATCATTCCTCATTGGCTGAATTCTGGCTGTTTGAATTATGGGAACTTCCAATTCTGGTATCCGATATACTGAAAGTATCGGAACTCGGTATCGGAATTCCGATACCGCAAATATCGGCCGATATCCGATACTTGCGGTATTGGAATGCTCAACACTAGTTAAAACGTTGCGGAGTGAAAATAATAAAATCACATTTTCCACACAAAAATGTTATTTTAGCCCCAAATTTTGCAAATTCATAAGGGTAACAGGAGAAATGGCACCATACAATTTGTTGTGCAATTTCTCCTGAGTACTTAGATACCCAATATGTGGGAGAATGCTAATTTTAAGGCACAGTGCTCAGAAGGAAAGAGGCGCCATATTGCAGTTCAGATATTTTTGGAATGGTTTGAGGGTGTCATGTCACATTGGCAGAGCCCCTGAGGTGTCGGAACAACAGGAACCCCCTAAATGTGAACTCATTTTACAAACTACACTCCCCAATGAATTCATCTAGGGGTGCAGTGATCGTATTGACACATGTGCCTCACAGAATTTTATACCATTGAGCGGTGAAGAAAGAATATATTACATTTTTACCACTAAAATGTTGTTTTAGCCCCAAGTTTTTAATTTTTCTAAGGGCTAATAGGATTTTTTTTTTACAACAAACTGAATTCCATTTTTTCCTGAGTGCGCCAATACCCTACATGTAATCGGGAAATACTTTTCAGACACAGTGCAAAGCTCAGAAGGCAAGGAGCGCCAGATTTTACTGTTATGGTTTGCAGGTGCCATGATCCACTGGGAGTGCCCATGAGGTGCAGGAACAGAACTTCCCATAAGTTACCCTATTTAACAAACTACACCTCTCAATGGATCTAGGGGTGCAGTCATCATATTGACACCAAAGGTGTGTCACAGAATTTTATACTATTGGGCAGTGAATAAAAAATAACCACTGTATTTTTCGCTTTATAAGACGCACCTGATTATAAGACGCACCTAGATTTTAGAGGGGAAAATAAGGAAAAAAATATTTTGAGCCAAATAGTGCGCAAAAACCTTTAATAAAATACAAAAACATTATCTGTGGATGGGGGGATTATGGGGGAACTGTTAATTACAGTACAGTGCCTGCAGTACCGTATATTGTGACTACCACTTCCTCATCCTAAGGAATACACCCACTTACTGTATACATGCATGTATTCTGAAAGATGAGGGAGGTGGTAGTCACATTTGCAATAAACACTTTGGACAATACATTACAGTTTATATTTACACTAAATATGGCTAGAACACCATAGAATGTAAGTCCGCAAGGACAGGGTCCTCTCCCTTGTACCAGTCTGTCACTGTAAACTTGTTTACTGTAAACGATACTTATAACCCTGTATGTAACCCCTTTCTCATGTACAGCACCATGGAATTAATGGTGCTATATAAATAAATAATAATAAAAATAATAACCCCCATCATCCTTCATAATATATCCATTGGTACAGTATATTCTGAAGGATGATGGGGGTTGTTTTCTCACCTTTCCTAAAAGGATCTCGGACTTGTGAGTACTGTAGTTGCAATATTAAATAGTGTGCAGGGACAGATATGTGATTGGTGGAGGCAGCTCAGCAACAGTTCCCTCCAAGAATCACTATCCATCCCTGCAGAGGAGGAGGAGAATCGCTCTTCTTTCCCTCCTCAGCTTTAGGCCTCTTTCACACATCCGTGTCTCCGGTATGTGCGGTGACAGTTTTGACACATACCAGAGACACTGACATACATAGACCCATTCAAATGAATGGGTCTCTGCACATGTCAGTGTGTTTCCATGGACCGTGTGTCCGTGTGCCCCACAGGTAGACATCCGTTTTTTACCATCAGCACGGGCAGCAAAATGTCCCGCTCATGTGCACATGAACACACATGGATGTCATCCATGTGACATGCATCGGTGTCGGGAAAGAAGCGCTACAGTAAGCGCTGTTCCCTGGCACTGGGTGGTGAAGATGGCTCTCATCATCCTCCCCTGCTCTGTCAGCGATCTACGCAATGGAGAATGATGAGAGTTATATTCAAGTCAGAACAGTGACAGCAGGTGGGAGCTTTTTGGACTATTACTCCCATCAACGTACACCTGCTGCCGCCTGCGATATAACTAAATGAATGAAAAACCGTGGGTTCCCCCCATATTTTCTATAACCAGCCAGGCAAAACTTAAAGCTGGGGGCTGCAACCCTCAGCTGTCAGCTTCAGCAAGGCTGGTTATCAAGAATAGAGGGGTCCCCATGCTGTTTTTTTGTTTTTTTAATTCTCAGGCTGGTAAGGGGCCATGGATATTGCCCCCCAGCCTAAAAATATTAGCCCGCAGCTGCCCAGAAAAGGCACATCTATTAGATGCGCCAATTCTGGCGCTTTGCTAGGCTCTTCCCACTTGCCCTGTAGCGGTGGCAAGTGGGGTTCATATTTGTGGGGTTGATGTCATCTTTGTATGGTCAGGTGACATCAAGCCCACGGCTTAGTAATGGAGAGGTGTCTATAAGACTAAGACACCTATCCATAACTAATCCTATAGTTGTATTGTAAAGACACAGAATAAAGTCCTTTAACTGAAAAAATGACACAGACTCCTTTATTAATCTCAATATACCATACCTAACACCGGAGAAACAAAAGTCAAAAACTAGCCAGAAAAATCATAGAAACATTTTTATTGAAAAATCAGTTACCACCATAAAACATCATATATACTAGAGAATCATATTATAAACAATGAATAGTGATATGGGGTAGTAAATCCAGGATCCAGACGGGTACTACGGACACTTATGGGTAATTAACCCTTTTACCTTGTACTAATTCTCTACATGTTGCGGGGTGTTTTACTTATGATGCGGGATATGGTTAGCGTGATTGTGCTATTGTAACATCTACCTTAGCTGCTGCGCATCAGCTTTAATTGCACACATGCAGGGACTACAGGTATTCACTACCGCAATATTTAGTTCACTATTGTCCCGTCTTGTGAACCTGTAATTCTGGTTGCACGTATGGATACAGTCACTATTCATTGTTTATAATATGATTCTCTACTATATATGATGTTTTATGGTGGTAACTGATTTTTCAATAAAAATGTTTCTATGATTTTTCTGGCTAGTTTTTGATTCTTGTTTCTTCGGTGTTAGCTATTCGTTATTTGAGTCGCCATATATGTACAGTGGGGCAAAAAAGTATTTAGTCAGTCAGCAATAGTGCAAGTTCCACCACTTAAAAAGATGAGAGGCGTCTGTAATTTACATCATAGGTAGACCTCAACTATGGGAGACAAACTGAGAAAAAAAAATCCAGAAAATCACATTGTCTGTTTTTTTAACATTTTATTTGCATATTATGGTGGAAAATAAGTATTTGGTCAGAAACAAAATTTCATCTCAATACTTTGTAATATATCCTTTGTTGGCAATGACAGAGGTCAAACGTTTTCTGTAAGTCTTCACAAGGTTGCCACACACTGTTGTTGGTATGTTGGCCCATTCCTCCATGCAGATCTCCTCTAGAGCAGTGATGTTTTTGGCTTTTCGCTTGGCAACACGGACTTTCAACTCCCTCCAAAGGTTTTCTATAGGGTTGAGATCTGGAGACTGGCTAGGCCACTCCAGGACCTTGAAATGCTTCTTACGAAACCACTCCTTCGTTGCCCTGGCGGTGTGCTTTGGATCATTGTCATGTTGAAAGACCCAGCCACGTTTCATCTTCAATGCGCTTGCTGATGGAAGGAGGTTTGCACTCAAAATCTCACGATACATGGCTCCATTCATTCTTTCATGTACCCGGATCAGTCGTCCTGGCCCCTTTGCAGAGAAACAGCCCCAAAGCATGATGTTTCCACCACCATGCTTTACAGTAGGTATGGTGTTTGATGGATGCAACTCAGTATTCTTTTTCCTCCAAACACGACAAGTTGTGTTTCTACCAAACAGTTTCAGTTTGGTTTCATCAGACCATAGGACATTCTCCCAAAACTCCTCTGGATCATCCAAATGCTCTCTAGCAAACTTCAGACGGGCCCGGACATGTACTGGCTTAAGCAGTGGGACACGTCTGGCACTGCAGGATCTGAGTCCATGGTGGCGTAGTGTGTTACTTATGGTAGGCCTTGTTACATTGGTCCCAGCTCTCTGCAGTTCATTCACTAGGTCCCCCCGCGTGGTTCTGGGATTTTTGCTCACCGTTCTTGTGATCATTCTGACCCCACAGGGTGGGATTTTGCGTGGAGCCTCAGATCGAGGGAGATTATCAGTGGTCTTGTATGTCTTCCATTTTCTAATTATTGCTCCCACTGTTGATTTCTTCACTAGAAGCTGGTTGGCTATTGCAGATTCAGTCTTCCCAGCCTGGTGCAGGGCTACAATTTTGTTTCTGGTGTCCTTTGACAGCTCTTTGGTCTTCACCATAGTGGAGTTTGGAGTCAGACTGTTTGAGGGTGTGCACAGGTGTCTTTTTATACTGATAACAAGTTTAAACAGGTGCCATTACTACAGGTAATGAGTGGAGGAAAGAGGAGACTCTTAAAGAAGAAGTTACAGGTCTGTGAGAGCCAGAAATCTTGATTGTTTGTTTCTGACCAAATACTTATTTTCCACCATAATATGCAAATAAAATGTTTTAAAAAACAGACAATGTGATTTTCTGGATTTTTTTTTCTCAGTTTGTCTCCCATAGTTGAGGTCTACCTATGATGTAAGTTACAGACGCCTCTCATCTTTTTAAGTGGTGGAACTTGCACTATTGCTGACTGACTAAATACTTTTTTGCCCCACTGTATGTGATTGAACTGACGTTCATTTCTTTAAATATACCATACCTGTCCATTGTTCTGTCCCACGCCGTAATCTATGTCTGGAGGAGAAACAGTTTTCAACCTGGATGGTGCCAAAATGCGAAAGTCCAGGCTGAAAACTACTGGTGAATGAGCTGCTGTGAGCGCAGCATCATTCACCAGCGGTGACATCATCGAAGCCGGGCCGGGATATTCCATCTGCGCCTGCGCTGCATCTGCTGCCATTTTCCTGGAGATATCGCGAAGAGGCCGGTGTGGATGGAGATCTCGACTTTCCTCCATCTGCGCCTGACCCCGGAAGAATGGCAGCTTCCATATGCCACCACCGCTCACTGCCGTACCACCACTGCTCGCCGCCGTACCACCATCACACCGCAGGACCGCCGCATCACCACAGCAACACCCCCAGCTCTGGGCCCGCAGAATTGGTAACAACAGTGCACCCCTATTTTCCCCCTAATTCTGGGACCATAAAAGTGCATCTTATACAGCGAAAAATACAATACATCTTTACCACCATTTTGTTTTCACCCCAGATTTTGTATTTTCACACAAAAAGTGGTAAAAATGGCACCATAACTTGTCCCACAATTTCTACCCTATATGTAGCTGTACAGTACTACTTAACCATATGGAGAGACTAGGGAGGAACGGAGCGCTATTTGCCTTTTGGAGAGCAGATTTTCCTAGAACAGTTTGAGGACTCCATATACAGAGCCCCTAATTGCTAGAAGAGCAGAATCCCCCCTCAAGTGACCCCATTTTGGAAATCATACCCCTTTTGGAATTTATCTACAGGTGTAGTCACGATTTTGACTCGATGGGTGTTTTCCAGAAACAAGCAGCAATGAATGTTGTCGAGTGAAAATTGCAAACTGTCGTCATAGTGACCAGTACGCTGTAGTGACCAGTGCGTTGCAGTCACCAGTACGTCATGGGTTAGCCCATACTTCTGGAGACATGCACTCTTAAGTTAGTCGGGCTCTCATCATTTCAAAAATGCCAAACATGTGAATGCTATATATGGTTTAGGTACATTGCGAGGGAGCATTTGGATTTGGGAGCTCATAATTTGCTGAATTTCTTTTGGAGGGTTATGGAGCCATTTTGCTTTTCCAGAGCCTTTGTGCTATCGGTAACGTGGATGCCCCCTTTATTTCTGTTAACAGATGACAGACCTGAGTGATGGCTTGCTTTTTTTTGTGGATTGAGTTGAAGCTTTTATTGGGAACATTTTACATATCGTTTGGGATCACAGTTATCCGTTTCTGTACGTTGAGCACTTACTTTGGGGTTTCCATCTAAATCTCTGAGTGAAGTGATTCAGATGAAACCCCCGGGGGATCCATTCACTATAATGAGGCAGCAGAATTGCTGTGCACTCCGTCTGGCCTCTGTTCAGCAGTGTCCTTCTTTTCAGAAGTGCACAAAAATGTGGCTGATGGCACTTTTATGCAATCCAAAAAGATGGACACTGCTGGATCACAGGTCAGACAGCGTCCACACTGCCTCCATCTGCCTCATTATAGGAATCTTGTGCCAGAGATTCCTTCTGAATCACGTATTTTAGAGATTTACACGGAAACCCCGATGTAAGCGCTCAGCGCAGAGCGCAGGATAAATGTGCGCCGAACATTACTGCGATCTTTGGGAGGCAAAATAAAAAAATAAATAGGAGGTGAAGAATTGGTTTTATTTATTTTTTACACCATTCCTCGTGCAGTATAAGTGATTAGGTGACTTTATTCTTTGGGTCGGTGCGATTACAGCGATACCAGTTTTATATCGGGTTTTTATGCTTGGCTGCTGTCACACACTAAAAGACACTTTTTATTGCACAAAATTGTTTTTGCATCACCACATTAAGCGAGAGCTCTAATTTTTCCATATATTGGTCCACACAGTTATGTGTGGGCTTGTCTTTTGCAAGACGAGTTGACGCTTTTATTGGTACCATTTTCGGGCACTTGACATTTTTTGATCGCTTTCTATTCCGGTTTTTGGGAGGTAGAATGAACAAAAAACAGAAATTCAGGATTTTTTTTTTTTTTTGGGGGGGGGGGGGGTTATGTCGTTCCGTGTGTGGTAAAATTGATAAGGCAGTTTTATTCTTTGGGTTAGTTCGATTACAGCAATACCTCATTTATATATTTTTTATGTTTGTGCGCTTTTACACAATAAAAACTATTTTATAGAAAAAATAATTATTTTTGCATCGATACATTCTGAGAGCTATCTTTTTTATTTTTCAGCTGATGGAGCTGTATGACAGCATGTTTTTTGCGGGACAAGATCGTGTTTTCAGCTGTACCATTTTTATTTATAGCTGTCTTTTTAATCATGTTTTATTCCACTGTTTGTTCGGCAGTGTGATGATACAGCATTTTTTGTCTTGTTTTTTGTTTATTTTTTTATGGTGTTCACTAAAGGGGTTTCTTAGTGGGATAGTTTTATAGGTCAGGTTGTTGCGGATGCGACGATACCAAATATGGCTACTTTTATTGTTTTTTTTTTTCATACAAATATTTATTTATAGATACAATATTTTTTTATTATTTTTAAAAAATATATTTTTACTATTATTTAAAAAAAAAGTGTTAACTTTTTTTTTAAACTCTTACTTTGTCCTACTACGGGACTATAATTTTTTGCAGATGCATGTAAAGAAGCTGCGGAGACACCATCACGTGTTTCTCGACGCAAGCAGTGAATAGCCAGGCCTTTCCCCGGGAAGGAACAACCACGGGAAGGGCAGCATCCTATGAAGGAAAGCCACCTATGCCAAGCATGGTATCCATCCACAGACAGCTGTTTCGGGGTTTCCGAGGCCAATCATCTGTGCCTTTATAGCCTTTTTACTAGGCACTGCTTCTAATAGCCAGATTCCTACTCCACACTGATGAGGGGCAAAAACCCTGAAACAGCTGTCTGTGGATGGATACCATGCTTGGCATAGGTGGCTTTCCTTCATAGGATGCTGCCCTTCCCGTGGTTGTTCCTTCCCGGGGAAAGGCCTGGCTATTCACTGCTTGTGTCGAGAAACACGTGATGGCGTCTCCGCAGCTTCTTTACATGCATCTGCATATTTCCCATAAGGGATGGGTGCAGTGTTCTGGAATCACTGCGTTGAGAAACACGTGATGGTGTCTCCGCGGTGTTGGATGTTTTGGTCTCCCCGAGGCCAATCATCTGTGCCTTTATAGCCTTTTTACTAGGCACTGCTCCTAATAGCCAGATTCCTACTCCACACTGATGAGGGGCAAAAACCCCGAAACAGCTGTCTGTGGATGGATACCATGCTTGGCATAGGTGGCTTTCCTTCATAGGATGCTGCCCTTCCCGTGGTTGTTCCTTCCCGGGGAAAGGCCTGGCTATTCACTGCTTGCGTCGAGAAACACGTGATGGTGTCTCTGCAGCTTCTTTACATGCATCTGCATATTTCCCATAAGGGATGGGGGCAGTGTTCTGGAATCACCGAGTTGAGAAACACGTAATGGTGTCTCCACGGTGTTGGATGTTTTGGTCTCCCCGAGGCCAATCATCTGTGTCTTTATATAATTTTTTGCAGGCTGATCGCTGGTATAGTGTGGGGACGCAGCATAGTATGCAAACTGTCTGCTCCTGGCACTTAGTGTCCGGTGTCGGCTCTCAGTATCAGCTGACACCCGGCGGTGATCGTCCACGTGCCTCCTGTGATGGATTATGATGTAATAATCCATCCCTGGCCAAATAGGCCCAGGGCAAAGGGACAGATTATTACATCAGATGGTTAATTTCATTTCATGGTAAGAATAGAAACAACCAATTGTGTGTCTGCTTATATTGCCATCGAATATTAGCAGTAACAGGGCAAGACTGTCACATTTTTTCATGAAACAAAATACCTAAATAGCTTTTTTTTTATATATATATATTAGTACATAATCATAATTTTAGAGGGGTATTCCAGTTCCAGAAAATTGACGTTATTCTTCACAAAATTAAAATGTTTATAGTTTTCCAATAAAATTTCACTATCAGTTTTTCATGGTGCCAAGATCTTCGATTCCAGTCATTCAATAGCAACTTTTATTGCTAAGCCGTATTGGATAAAAAGCCCATGATGAAGTGAAGAACAGGCAAGTGCAAAACTCATTAAAAGGCATGGATCTGATAAATCACACAGGGCAGATATTTCTCTGCTGGAGGTAGAACAATAAAGGTTCCTATTAAAGGGAACCTGTCACCCCCAAAATCGAAGATGAGCTAAGCCCGCCGGCATCAGGGGCTTATCTACAGCATTCTGTAGTGCTGTAGATAAGCCCCCGATGTATCCTGAAAGATGAGAAAAAGACATTAGATTATACTCACCAAGGGGCGGTCCCGGTACGATAGGCGTCGCGGTCCAGTCCGGGCCTCCTATCTTCTTACGATGACGTCTTCTTGTCTTCACGCTGCGGCTCTGGCGCAGGCGTACTTTGTCTGCCCTGTTGAGGGCAAAGTACTGTAGTGTACAGGCGCCAGAAAAGTCAGAGAGGCCTAGCACCTGTACACTGCAGTACTTTGCTCTGCCCTCAACAGGGCAGACAAAGTACACCTGCGCCAGAGCCGCAGCGCGACTACAAGAAGAGGATGTGATCGTAAGAAGATGGAAGGCCTCGGACCGGACTGCGATGCCCATCGTACCGGGACCGCCCCTGGGTGAGTATAATCTAACCTCTTTTTCTCATCTTTCAGGATACATCGGGGGCTTATCTACAGCATTACAGAATGCTGTAGATAAGCCCCTGATGCTGGTGGGCTAAGCTCACCTTCGATTTTGGGGGTGACAGGTTCCCTTTAAATAAACAGCAAATAAGGTCTTGAAAAGAGCAATAAACTGATACAAAAATTGCATAAAAAATAAAAAAAAATCTTCATTATATGGAGAATAATATTTATTTGCATAACTGTGATGCCCTTTAAAGTAAGAAAAGAAACAAAAGTAATAAGTAAGGAGGAAATCCCTTTGGAAAAATGAATCCTAACATGATGTTAGCTGAAAGAATACTATCTTCATAATAGTGTAAAGTTGTACTTTTAGCCAAGTTGAGGTTTCAAGGAAAGGGTCAATAAAAGTAACTGATCCAGGGTTATGGGATGATCTGGAGGTAGAGTATTACTTTCTAGGAAAAGTTGTTAATGTCTAACATGCTGGAATTAGTACTGAAGTTTAGGCTTTATCCAAGAGCAGTAACAATGTTCCTCTCCCCAAAAGTGGTTGTGTAACAGCAGACAAAAAAATTGTCAAAAGAGCAAACCATACAGTATTGTATGAGATCACAAAGGACTCCATGGTACTGATTGCAGACCTCTCATGCACCAATCACACCGGCTCTACCCATAATAGCGGTAAGCACAATGGATGGATCAGGTCAAAGAAAACTACTAGTAACTACACTACTCAAGTGAACCATCACCATCTGTTCAAAGTTTGCTGGCCAAGCTGGAGAATTAGGATGTGGTCAGTATTTGTACGCCAAAACCAGGAGTGGGTGATAAATGCAGAAGTGGTGCATATGTTTCTATTATACTTTTCCTCTAATTGTTCCACTCCTGGTTTTGGCTTACAAATACTGATATAAAATACTGACCAAATACTGATAGTGTGACGGCAGCCTTAAAGGGAACCTGTCACCCCCCTCAGGCACTTGTAAGTAAATAGCCACCTTGTGCAGCACAAATGCTGCATTCTGACAAGGTGGCTTTTAGTTATGCTCCCTGCACACGTTGAAATAAACGTTTATAAAATGTGCCCCCTCATACCCTGAAATCGCCAGGGAGGCGGGTCTTTCCCTCTAATCAGACGCCTCCCAGCCGTCACTCCGGGCTGTGCGCGCCGGGTGCCGCCTCCTCTTACTTCATTATTGTCCCTGGCGCCTGCATTGTAAGTATGAAAGGCAGCGCAACTGCCCATGCCCCCAAAAAAACTTAATGCGCAGGCGCCGGGGAAGATAATGCTGCAAGAGGAGGCGGCGCCCGGCGCGCACAGGCCCAGAGTGACGGCTGGGAGGCGTCTGATTAGGGGAAAGACCCGCCTCCCTGGCGATTTTATAAACGTTTATTTCAACGTGTGCAGGGAACTAAAAGAGCCACCTTGTCATAATGCAGCATTTGTGCTGCACAAGGTGGCTATTTAGTTACAAACGCCTGGGGGGGTGACAGGTTCCATTTAATGGAAGAATATCCATTGCCAATGGATGAGATGATGGAGGTTGTTCGCCTACATCTATCTAAATAGAATATCATTACTTTAGCAATAAGGAATAGAGAAATGGCTGGCTTAACCTTATACCTGTCTGTCCAGTGGGAATTGTAGCATAAGGCTGTGTGCACACGTTGCTGATTTTCCGCGTTTTTTTACGTTTTTTCGCTATAAAAATGCTTTAAAACCGCAAAAAACAACATACATTAAGCATCCCATCATTTAGAATGAATTCCGCAATTTTTGTGCACATGATGCGTTTTTTTCCGCAAAAAAGCATTCCGGCAAAAAACGCAGCATGTTCATTAATTTTGCGGATTTTTTGTGGATTCCCCACTATATAATGCATTGGGAAATATCCGGAAAAATCCGTAAAAAAAACGCACCGAAAATGCGGTAAAAAAGCGCAAAAAAACCGCATGCACATTTCTTGCAGAAAATTTCAGGTTTTTCTCAGGAAATTTCTGTAAAAAATCCTGAACGTGTGCACATAGCCTTAAAAGAATCAGTCACCAGATTTATGCCACTACATCTGAGAGCAGTATTATTTAAAAACAGATATCCTGATTCCAGTGATGTGTCACTTACTGAGCTGCTTGCTGCAGTTTTGTTAAAATCACTGTATTATCAGCTGCAGATCTACTAGTTCTCTACCAGTTCTCTAAATGCTGAGCTCTGTATAAAACCGCCCTCGCCACAAATTGGCAGCTGTCTGTGCATAGGCAGAAAGCTGGCAATCAGTGATGGGGGCATGGTTGGGCTACCTGGCAGAAACTAATCTTCTAGTGATAACCTCTTGCTGATAAAGTGATTTTATAAAATCTACAGCAAGCAGCCCAATAAGTGAATCAGGGTCTCTGCCCTCACGTTAAGCTCAGATTAGGGAGCAAAAAACTGGTGACAGATTCCATTTAAAAAAGACCTGTCACAAGGTTAAAATTGTACAGTTTTTGCTTTTATTTTATTCCTAAGGCTCCAGAGTATTTTTTTTTTAAATCAGCCTTACAATCCAATAGATATAGTATTATTTAGTACCAGTTTCTATAGTCTTTACAAAGGTGTGTGGATCAGATTATCTGGAGTTTGTCTTTAGGCTACTTTATACAATTACCCTGGAAGCAATACCCCCTTGGTAAAGGTTATAAAATTTGTACCAAATAAAAAGCCCATATCTCTAGAAAAGTATAATGGATTAAGATATATGTGTATAAAACAAAAACCCTTGAATATTCACTGTGAGTAAAATACAGTGGGGGAAGTATTTGATCCCTTGATGATTTTATAAGATTGCCCATTGACAAAGACATGAACAGTCTATAACTTTAAGGATAGGTTAATTTTAACATTGAGATATAGAATATCAAAAATAAAATCCAGAAAATCACATTGTATAAATTATGTAAATTGATTTGCATTTTGCAGTGAGATATAAGTAATTGATCCCTTATCAACCATTAAGAGTTCTGGCTCTTACAGACCAATTAGACACTCCTAATCTATTCGTTACCTTCATTAAAGACAGCTGTCTTACAAAGTCACCTTTATAAAAGACTCCTGTCCACAGACTCAATTAATCAGTCAGTCTCTATCCTCTACAACAGAGGTCCCCAACTCCAGTCCTCAAGGCCCACCAACATGTCATGTTTTCAGGATTTCCTTAGTTTTGCCCAGGTAATAATTGCATCACCTGTGCAATGCAAAGGAAATCCTGAAAACATGACCTGTTGGTGGGCCTTGAGGACTGGAGTTGGGGACCTCTGCTCTACAACATGGGCAAGACCAAAGAGGTTTTTAATGGTGTCAGGGACAAGATCATAGACCTGCACAAAGCTGGAATGGGTTACAAAACCATAAGTAAGACACTGAGTGAGAAGGAGACAACTGTTGGTGCAATAGTAAGAAAATGGAAGAAATACAAAATGAGTGTCAATCGATCAATTGATGTCAATTGATCATGAGGAAGGTGAGAGACCAGCCTAAAACTACACGGGGAAACTTGTTAATGATCTCAAGGCAGCTGGGACCACAGTCACCAAGAAAACCATTGGTAACACATTACGCCGCAAAGGTTTAAAATCCTGCAGTGCTCGCAAGGTTCCCTTGCTCAAGGAGACACATGTGCAGGCCTGTCTGAAGTTTGCCAGTAAACACCTGGATGACTCTGTGAGTGATTGGGAGAAGGTGCTGTGGTCAGATGAGATAAAAATTGAGGTCTATGGCATTAACTCAACTCGCTGTGTTTGGAGGAAGAGAAATGCTGCCTATGATCTAAAGAACACCATCCCCACTGTCAAGCATGGAGGTGAAAACATTATGTTTTGGGGGGTGTTTCTCTGCTAAGGGCACAGGACTACTTCACCGCATCAATGGGAGAATGGATGAAGCCATGTACCATAAAATCCTGAGTGACAACCTCCTTCCCTCCGCCAAGACATTACAAATGGGTCGCGGCTGAGTCTTGCAGCAAGAAAATGACCCAAAACATACAGCCAAGGCAACAGAGGAGTGGCTCAAACAGAAGCATGTTAAGGTCATGGAGTGGCATAGCCAGTCTCCAGACCTTAATCCCAAAGAAAACTTATGGAGTGAGTTGAAGCTCCTAGTTGCCAAGTGACAGCTTCAAAATCTTAATGATTTAGAGTTGGTCTGCAAAGAGTGGACCAAAATTCCTCCTCACATGTGCACAAACCTCATCAACTACAAAAAAGTCTGACTGCTGTGCTTGCCAACAAGGGTTTTGCCACCAAGTATTAAGTCTTGTTTGCCAGAGGGATCAAATACTTATTTCTCACTGCAAAATGCAAATACATTTATATAATTTATACAATGTGATTTTCTGGATTTTATTTTTTATATTCTATCTCTCAGTGTTAAAATTAACATACCCTTAAAATTATAGGCTGTTCATGTCTTTGTCAGTGGGCAAACTTACAAAATCAGCAAGGGATCGCATACTTATTTTCTCCACTGTAATAGCAAAAAATTCATTTTTGACCTGGTGATATGTTCATTAAAGGGAACCTGCCAAGTCAGGACTAGTCCGGCAGGGAGTGATCTCTCCCATGTGCATGCTGTTCCCACGGTACTACCATAATGGTGACTGGAAGATGTGATCCACGCCCAGGAGGCATAAAATAGGATCTGAGGACTAGTCTGGGAGAAGAGATTCCCTGCAAGACTAGTATAGTAAATGTCAAGCTGTGGAATAAAAGTATTTGTAAAAGACAACATTAGTAAGGCACATAAAAACCTCACCAGAATAAAAAATCAGAATGCATATCGATATGGTAGAGGTAGGGGACAGGTTCCCTTTCAGGACCCTAGTATTACTCAATAATTTGGTTGCAATGAATACACTAAGAATGTTACATAAAAGGGGCGTGGCCTGAGAGTCCATGTGAGCGGACGTGCGGCTGTGAGCTCCCGCCGCTGTACATACCAAAATCCTGCAGAGCCGCTGCTGTTTGGTCCCTGTGGGGGCTTATCGGTGCGGGGAGACTTGCAAAGCCCGGTGGCGCTGAGCGGTAGCGCTTAAACCGGCGAAAATGACAAGGAGACGGCAGAAGGACGCGGGAGCCGGGGATGCAGGCGCAATCCAAGATGGCGCCGACACGAGGGAGAAGGCAGACAAGGAGAACGCCGCATGTAGAAAGCGCATGGAGGTGGCGGCAAAGCTCCAGCAGTTTGCGAGAGCGGAGGCCGCAGAGGAGGGAGCCGGAGCTGATACCGAAGAGGAGGAGGAGGAGGAGAGCCCAGCAGGAGAACATGAGGTACAACAGGGGAGAAAGGAGAGTAAAATGGCGGTGGCAGAAGAGGGACCCGAGGAAATGGCGCCAGAAGCTGAGCCTACCCTAAGAGACGTTTTTGCGCTAGTTTCTTCATGTAAACAGTCTCTGACCTTACAGATACAGGAGGTTAAGGGAGACACAGCCCAGATAAACGCAGCCATGCAGAAGATTGACAAACGTGTGGGGGAGGTAGACGAGAGAGTGAGCACTGCAGAAGACCATATAGTACAGCTGCAAAAAGCAGAGAAAAAGTTCACTCAAGCAATAGCTGAATTGGCGGCAAAAAATGAGGACCTTGAGAACAGGTCCAGAAGAAACAATATTCGCATAGTGGGCATCCCTGAAAAAGCTGAAGGGAGGAATCCAACGGAATATATTGAAAAATGGCTTTTAGAGACATTTGGAGATACGGCGCTAACAAAAGTGTTCGCGGTAGAAAGAGCGCATAGGGTCCCACCGAAACCACCTGTCCCTGGAGCGAATCCCCGTACCATGCTCGCCAAAATTCTAAACTATAGAGACAGAGACATTATCCTGAGGAAGGCCAGAGACATGACGGATCTGACAGTTGAAGGCCAAAAGATTGCTATCTACCCGGACTATTCTACTCTGGTGCAGAGACAACGGATGATGTTCACGGGTATCAAGAGACGGCTGAGGGAGTTGGGAGTGCAGTATTCCATGATGTTTCCAGCAAGACTGAGGGTGGTGGCGTTTGATAAAATTTATTTTTTTCAGAAGCCGGAGGAAGCTACCCAGTGGATTGACATTAATGCTAAAAAGCTTAAAGGAAAAGGAGACTGAAACTGTGGGAAGAGTCTGATTTTGGTTACTTATTTGTCAGGGGGCATAGAGTCATGTGATTGACAAACCAAGGGGTACGGGTGGCGAAGAAGGGAGCTGGATTATATTCAGTTAAAGTTAATGGGATGGTGTAATCGTTGTTGGGAAGGAGGAAGGGTAAGCGGCATACTTTAAGTGTATGTAGGTTTCTTGCGTGTGTAAATAATTCTATGTTTAAAATCTGTTGAGATATGTTATTTTTCAAAATGTCTGAAATCCTGTTATGTACAGTGGTGGGAGGAGGGTTGGGAAGGTAATGCCAAACGGAGTGTTCGCTATGGGCGATGATGCCCCACTCTTGGAGAGAGGTGGAATGGTTAGATGTGAGGGGGGATGGGTGGGAGGGGGAGTTGGGAGGGGGGGGAGGGTAGTTAGACAGCTTGTGCTCAAAAATGATGATACTTTTAGTAAAGATGAGTCAAGTGATGGGGACCCGTTTTAAAATTTTGAGCTGGAATGTGAGAGGCCTAGGGGAGAAATCCAGACGTGCAGCGTGTTTGCAATATGCAAGAGACCAACGGGCCTCAATGATATGCTTGCTGGAGACACATTTGGTAAGGGAGAAGGTGGATGTTCTGAATAGACGGTGGATTCAGAAGGGTTATCATTCTACCTTCTCCACGTATGCAAGAGGAGTCTCAATCTTAGTTCCAGCGGGAGTTCAGTATGAGGAGGCGAAGGTATATGTGGATGTGGAGGGACAGTATGTACTAATTCGGTGTATATTGTATGGAGTGATGCTGTGTGTTGCCGCGATGTATATTCCGCCTCCCTACTCTAGCAGGAAAATCAGAGAAGTAATGGAGCGTGTGGAAAGATGGGGACCGACACCGTTAATAATTATCGGAGATCTAAACAACATCTGTGATGACTACTGGGACAAAAATAAAAATACTCAGAATAGGTCGGAGGGACACATAACAACATTTGGCACCTATATACAGGAGATAGGTATGATTGATCTTTGGAGGGTTAGACATGTTGGAGAGAGAGGGTACTCATGTTATTCATCAGCACATACCACACTCTCTAGGATTGATATGGCTTTGGGTAACAGGATTTTTGACACACTGGTTGGGGAGGTGAGATACCTGCCAAGGGCCTTGTCGGACCATAGTCCAATTGAAGTAGAGGTTAGATTGGAGGGGGCACGGTCGACAAGTGGGAGAGAATGGAAGATTCATCCCAATTGGTTACAGAGTATTGAGTTGGAAAGTATAGGACGGGAGGTGGCGGAATTCTTTCTCTTAAATGATGGAAGCACTGATGCTCTTACAATCTGGGATGCAATGAAGGCGTATCTGAGGGGACTACTGTTTAGGGACATTAGTAGGTGTAAGCGGAGGACGAGAGAGGCAGAAAAAGCGGCAGTTGAGGAGTTGAAGGAAGCAGAAGATGGGATGGCCACACTGGGAACCCCTGAGGCAGAGAAAAGGATGAAAAGCGCACAAAATCATTTGGAAAAGATTCTGTTAGGCAAAGCTGAGAGGAAGCGGGATTTCCAAAGGGTATTGTTTTATCAGGAGGGAGAAACAGTGGGCCATATGCTGTCGGTAGTGGCTGCTGCTCAGAGAGGTTCTTCATATATACACTCTTTGGAATCTGCAAGTGGAGGTAGAATTACGGAAACGCCTGAAATCTTGAGGGCCTTCGCGGACTTCTATGCAGATTTGTATTCCTCTCGGATTGGTGATTCGGTCGAGGACACTCTGACTTTCCTGGAAGGTCTGGATCTGCCGAAACTGAATGAGGCAGATAGGGAGAGCCTTGAGGCCCCTATCACTGAGGAGTTGAGTCGGCATTGATGTCCATGGCTAATGGGAAGGCGCCTGGGGTCGATGGGCTACCCGCTGAGATCTATAAAGGGTTGGCAGAAGTGTTGATTCCTAGATTAAAAATGGTACTGGAGGAAGCTAGGTCCTGTGGGTGTTTGCCAGCCTCTATGAGAGAGGCCATAATAGTGGTTATTCCAAAGAAGGATAAGGACTTGGGGAAACCGGAGTCGTACCGCCCAATTTCTTTACTAACAATTGATGTCAAGCTTTTGGCCAAGGTGTTGGCTCTCCGACTCTCTAGTGTTATTGCGAGTCTGGTGCATTCGGACCAATCTGGCTTTATGCCTGACAGATCCACGGCGATCAATTTGCGCAGGTTGTATGTAAATTTGCAGGTAGAGTCTGATAACGGTGGTCGTAGAGTGATTGTATCGCTGGATGCACATAAGGCGTTTGACAGTGTCGAATGGGGATACCTCTGGCAGGTGCTGGAATGTATGGGGTTTGGTCCGCAGTTTGTGGCCTGGATACAGCTGTTGTATTCATCACCGTCGGCTAGAATTAGAGTGAACGGGGAGCTGTCTCGACCTATAGGGCTGGCTAGGGGTACTAGGCAGGGATGCCCGCTCTCACCCCTCCTGTTCGCGCTGGCTGTAGAAACTCTTGCCGCTAAGATTCGGCAGTCTGATAGGGTCCCTGGGTTTAGGTATGGGAAAATAGAGGAAAAAATAGCGCTATACGCGGATGATGTTTTGCTGTTCCTGGCGGATCCAGACGATTCACTAAGAGGGGCCATTGAAATTGTTGAGAGATTTGGTGCTGTGTCAGGATTGACAATTAATTGGGATAAGTCGGTTCTTTTTAGGGTGGATGACGTAGGTGAGAATGTAAGTGAGGATGTTGGTGATGAAAGGCTACAGGTGGTTTCCAAATTTAAATACATTGGAATATATGTCTCGGTGCCAATTGCGGAGTACCTACAAAGAAATTTGGCTCCTGTTATGGGGATACTCAAGGCGAAGGTAGATGCCTGGAATAAATTACATCTATCGGTCGTCGGTAGAGTAAACCTTATTAAAATGGTCCTGATGCCTAAAATCCTATATGTTTTACATAACGCACCAATTTGGATCCCTAGGGGGAAGTTCAGGCAGATTAATGCCCTCTTTAGAAGTTTGATATGGGGTAGACAATATCCACGTATTAGCCTGGAGACGCTTCAGCGACCCAAGGAAGATGGTGGTTTGGCTTTGCCCAACCCGGAAATATACTTCCTTGCGTCCCAGAGCCAGCATTTGAAGGGCTGGGCGCGAGGGGCGTCATCCAGTGCAGTACAACATCTAATGGAAGAGGTGACGGACCGACGACCGATGGTCAGGTGTTTGGAGGATGGCTCTTTGGGCGCTTTGGGGAAAGTATACCCAACCCTGTTCCTGATTCGAAAATTATGGAATAGACTAAGGCAGATTCGTGGGGTTACAGGGTTGACTAAATTCACACCGATATGGTCTAATAACAATTTAAAGGAATTTGAGGCTTTGGGAGGACTGATGGAATGGCAGAATAAGGGAATTTGTTTTGTTCACCAGATAACTCAGCAGCAAGCATTGAAGTCCTTTTCTCAATTGCAGGAAGAATTTGGGCTGCGATCCACAGGGGTGTATCAGTATGCGCAGATGAGGCATGCCTTTAGAGCTCAGAAGAAGGTGGATTTCAGAATTCCGGATGATATTGTGTTGGAGTATGTGTGTGGTGACGGGACTACAAGGGGAGTTATTTCCACTCTGTATAAGGACCTAATGCACACGTTTTTACTAGATTTCCCTATAAAGGCGAGAGCTAAGTGGGAGAGGGACGTAGGACCGATGGAAAATGAAACCTGGGAATCGGTGATGGAGTGGATTCCGCGACTATCCTTGAGTGAACCATATAGACTCTAGCAGTTATATATTCTGCATAGAGTATATAAATCTCCGGAAGTGCTATACAGAGCGGGATTGCGTGCCAATTCTGAGTGTCCGAGGTGTGCGAGTGAGAATGCTGGAATATATCACATGATGTGGACGTGTCCTAGGCTGGCTGCTTTTTGGATGGTGGTTTTGAGCCGGGTTGAAGTAGCGTATAAGTGTAGAGTTCTTAGAGACCCGATGGTATGCGTGCTGGGATATGTGGAAGAAATTGGAGTTGATAATACTTGGAAGGTTGCAATTGCTAGGCTACTCTACATGGCAAGGAAAGTGATAGCAGGAAATTGGATTAATGTGGAACCACCTACGAGAAGGGAATTTCTCCAATATGTTCAAAATGGTTTAAAATTGGAAAAGGGGGTGTACAAAAAAAGGGGGAAAATAGATATGTATAATAAGATGTGGTCTCCTTGGCTTGAATTGGAATGAGGAGTATAGACGTCGAGTTTCTTAAGATCTGGATTAGGATAAACTACACGAGGAAGATAATGCCTCAGTGGGGTATAGATTGGGAATGAGCTGTCTTAGGGGGGTGGGGGGCAGTTGGGGTAATGTTGGGGTGTATTGAAATAAGAAAACGTGCATGTGATATAATGCAATGTAAATGACATCCGGATGTTCTTTATTTTGTTAATAAAAATTTATTTAAAAAAAAAAAAAAGAATGTTACATAAAACTAGTTGTTAGTCAATGTATTCATTGCAGCCATTCTGTATCGTGACTCAATGCTGGATTGCTATACCAAAGGAACAGAAGAGAAAAGCAGCTGGCACCGATGGACATTCTCTTGATTGAAAAGTACTATGTTTTGTGAAACCAGACAGAATCTCGATTAATTGTGTAACATGGATTAAGGCTGTTTTTATGTCAAGGGATCACAACAGTGTTGATGGAATTATGAATCCTTGACCATACCAAAATATTTCTTCATCTTTCCATGTAATGAAGCTCCACAGAGCCCCAAACCTCCACAACAATGGTGGAAGCCAAAGAAATGTTGACACCTGGAATAGCCCTTAAAGAGAAGCTGTCACCAGGTCAAAATGTACCAGTTTTTCCTATCATTTTATTTCCAATGTACCCCTGAGGTTTTTTTTATCTGCCATAATGTTCTAGAAATATAGGCCTTTTTTAATTTACTGCAATTTTTTATGGTCTTTACCAAGGAGGCATGTCTAGTATGCTCTGCATTATCACCCTGTGAGCACCACCCCCCTTGTAAAGACCATAAAAATAGAAGAAATGAAAAGGCACATATTTCTGGAAATGTATGCTGGATTAAATAAAAGGAATACTCAGGGGATCCGAAGGAATAAAATAACAGCAAAAACTTGCCACTTTTGATCTGGTGACAGCTAGCCAGTTAATAGAGCAATGCCAGCTAGGGCATGGTACACGGATAGATCCAGAAGATTCCTGGTTGAATAGGAATGGTGTTTATCCAGCAGCTGCTATATCAAAGCAAAAAAATCTAAAACGTCACATTTATTTGGGTTAATATTAAAAACGAAGTTAAGGATGAAGGGTGTTTTGCTCTAAACGCACAGTCAAGACGTCTGGACACTTACTGGATGATTTTATTTTTTCCTAGTTTTTAATGTGAAAACATGTGAAGTTTTAGATGTTTTTGCTTTAATATAGAAGCTAATGGACAACCACCCTTTTCTCCATTAATAAGGGCATATTTGAAAAACATATTCAATTATTTTACTGTATACTCTGACACATACCCAGAAATTTTCATTCATCATTGTTGAAGCAGAGATCCACATACTTCATCTGAATCATTTGATCAATACAGGAACAAAATCTATAGATGCTTCATAAATGCTACCCCTGGCAATAATTTTATTCCTTGTTAGCTGATCTGCGCTGTCGAGTTATCACAATTTTTTACTGACCCCGTGAATAAGTAGTCTAATGTTGAGTGCGTTCTGCTTACCTTACGAAGCGTTCTTTACTTTCTCAGTCCTCTTCTTAACCAGATCAGTGGAGTTTACCCAGTGAAACAAACACACTAGAGCTCAGTGGTGATCAGTTTATTTCTTTATTCACCAAATACAATTGAAATGGTATTAATGTACAATGAGTCATTCCCAGAATGGCACAGCATTGCCTTATTCGAATCAGAAAATGGTCTATAATCATTGAATTTTAAGTCCATGCACAGGATTTAGAAGCTTTTTTAAAAAAAATGAAGAAAAAAAAAACTAAAAAAAAACCAAAACAATAAAAAAGAAAAGTAGAAAATTAAAAACACAACTATTACGTCCCATAAAAGAGGCGATTAACAGCTGTTACTTCACATTCAGAGACTGAGTGGATTCCTGAAACCATCCCTTGGTTAAAGAAAGTATAAAATTTTCAAGCCACATTAGTTCAGCCAGTCAGAAACCTTTATCTCATAGGTCACCACCAGCAGTGATTGTAGACGGAGATGGTAGTGCCACCACCAGGATGTGTGACATATGCCTACCCTTGCTATCAAGTGCTGCACACTGACAGGACTAACATGTCTCAGATTCCCACTCCTAAATACAGATCCAGAAGATGTGACAAGGCTGATATTCTCAAGAGTGAACATTTTGTAGGATACAGTTCTTTCTGTACCTGTATTTGCAAAAACTGGTACGTTGGGTTGTATTGGTGCCTTTGACACTATAGGCCTATTGAAAAGACCCGATGAGAAATATATACCTATAAATACATATGAAGGTAAAAGTGCATTTTGTTAAAGCTGTGTCCCTCAGCTATAACCTGCAATATTTCAATTAGAGAGACAAACGATTTAGTGCTATTTCCCTAAAGATATCTTGAAACTTCTCGTGACGTAACCCAAAATAAGGGTATGACATTACTTGGGTATTGATGGAAGCACTGACAATGTCTTTGATATTGTCAATGATACACCTAAAATAATAAAATGAAAGGGAATCAGACAGCAATTTTGAGTGCACCAAACTGTTAACATTTAATCACACCTATGTCATCGATCATACAGCCAAGACCACTGAGGAAACAAAGTTTTATTCATATGACTATGAGTTACCAAGTGTCCACTGGGCATTTCTGAACCATGGAAATATCCTGGTTTCTTGGCTGCAAAACCTTCCCCTCCCCTCTGATCTTGGTTAATATTTATTCCAGTGCCATGTGTCATACCACATCCTAACCAGTAGAAGACTGCTAGCACTGTCAATCAAGAGCAGATAGGAGGGATTGTAGAGTTCTGCTGTTGAGAATCAAGGACACTTCCCTGGTTCGAGAAGGCCTTCTTTTAAATGCTCTAGTTTAGGCTATAGTGCGGCTAGAGCTGTGATGTTGGTCTTGCTTTAAAGCCTTATACTTTGCTTTAATAAAGACACGGGTCTGATGTTTTGCCTATGCCTAAGTCTTATAATATGGAATTATTATGTCACACATGATCATTGAAAATGGAAAATTTGTATTTGGAGTATTAAATAAAAATGATATGCTAAAAAAAAAGACACGGATCGCAGTTCTAATGATGACTCATCTCAAGCTACAGCATCTTGAAGTGACAGCTACAGATAGTTGCAGCTCTCATTTCAGCTTGTGCTACTAATGGTCTCATACTATGACCTAAGCACCAGAAGACTGCTGGATGGGGGGTTGACATGGATCTGAAGCTTGGAAACAATGGTTCAGAAAACGTTTTCTCTTAAAGGCTCTGGCTCAGGGTACATAGTGACTATAGCTGCAATCTTGGTCTTGTTTTGAGGTCTTTTTCTTGACGTTCAACCCAACTCGAGGAAAGAAGTAGCCTAAGCTAAGCAGGTAAAAGTCAAAGCTGCGTATACTTGCAGCTTTTATTTCAGCCTGCATTACTACATTAGGAGACCATTAGATCTATTAGATCAAACGCAGACAGGTTGGGTAGGTTTGCTGTCGAAAGGCTAGGACACCTCCCTGGTTCTGGAGCGCCCAGTTGACTCTTGGCGACTCATTAGCACACAGTGGGTGACTATTAACTTACTGGTTTGGTAAGGAACATAGCTATGATTAAACTTGTTTTTTCAGGACCTATCTAGCTGTGTTAGGCACATAATGTGTTCACAACTGCTGACTGATTCCCTTAAAGTTTAGTTTGATATTGTTTGTTATTTGGGATTAGTGGCAAGTTTTTTTAAAAAAATATGGCCCCTTTACTATTAGAAGTGAAAACCAGACCAAAATAGAATTGTACTGCTGAAAAAGTGGGGTAAAGTAGTCCTACATAACCAAACCAGATTCCTACCTGACCTTACCCAAGTAACGCTGCCGGAAGAAGTGTGGCCTAACTCAGAAGCGCTCTTTCAGATAGTCGCCATTAAAAACATGTGTGTATGCCTAATAAATATATGTTTCCATACATCAGTTTTTTTTCCCATGTTGCAATGTAGAAATACGTGCAAACATTTCATACCTCTAGCTCAAAAACTGAATGACACTGAATGTAAAAGAAATACTTGCTACATATGCGATACGCAGATTATGTACAGAAGAAGAACGATCCAGTGTAAACATTTTTCATACGTGAAATGTGCAGCATATTTCTACATATGCACTTAGGTAAAGCTGGCACGTATATAATATATATCAAGTTTAGCGCCATATAAAGCATTGTATACTTATTTAAACATATACTATATATTACATGTATAAGGGACACATATCCGACATGGAACAACATGTCCTAGTAGCAAGCAGCATATTGATGTAAAAATTCTATCAAACAATGGCAAAACATACCATCAGCAGGTTGGCTCAGTTCTTACACATTCATGGTGGTGGCAGCAGTATGTTACATAAATGCCTGATAAAAGCTCCCCCTCCTCGGGTTACTGCACTACATTGCCATCCGGTTGACGCCAATCGCTCTGCGTCCAGACGTTGACTGCATCTCTGACGTGACATTGCACAGTCACCAGCATGTATCAGAATTCATATTAACAAAGAGTTTATAAAAATACAAATGTAAAGGGTTCCTGTTAAAAAGGAGCGTGCTGGGAAAGGGGTGGGATCCAGGATGGGTTCGGAAGCTCATGCAAGAGATGGAGCAAATTAAGTCTTATTCTTGCTTGGGTTTGGACAGCAAAAGGACGGCCTGTGCCTGCTCTGCGCCCTCCAGCCGCTCTGCTTCCGACCTGCTGGTTTCTTGGGCAAGATGAATGGGAAGATGAGTGCTTGTCCAGTCTCTTATTGTTCTGATGCTGGTTTACTGGTTGACTGGAAGGGGCATGGCATTATTAGTTACAATTCATCCTACATGTATATACCTATATATACACATGACTAGATATATTTATATATAGATATATAAACACAGCTGCGCAGATGGGTTCCCTGTGGGTCCACAAATACGCACACAGCTAAATATTATTACTTCACTAGAGACACATATTTGTCAGAATAAAGTGCATTTCTAATAACCTACTGCCCCTGGGATGTACATTGTGAGTCAGGAGGAGGAGGCAGCACCTGGCAAGGTTTGGAGTTGACAGTCACCAACTCCATGGTGCTCCAGTCTACAAGCACCTTCTTGGCACACAGGCAGATGCTATGGACAACAACACCCATTCTGCAATCTGGGGTTGGCTTTTAACATGGGTTGAGAGACTCATCGCTGCCCCCAAAGCCCAGGGTGAGGGACAGTGACAAGGGGTAAAGGAAGGTGCTGAAATGAACATCTCCACATTGGAGGTCATTGGCGTGGTCTGAGTGGAGTGGGGAGCCAGATGGCACCATCAGGAGACCTGCAGAGGGTCTGGATCAAGGTGGAGGGTGGAGATTTGCCAGCAGCCTCAAAGCCTTTCCTTCTTCTCCATGTCCACAAACATGCACAGCCAAAAGTGCTTACAAATCAGGGTGGAGAGCAGCCACTTCCACACCTTATACTCCGGAGGGAGACTTGTCCGACACCCCCTTCAGCACCTCGTCTATTCTGTCATCTTCAATAACAACTGAAGAAAGGGAGAAACATGGGGTTGGGTATCAACAGGCAGAGTGTACCAAGAAAGGTGATAGTGGGAAGGAGAGATGACATGGAGAGACATGGAATGCAGAGAAATAAGATGAGGAGGAGGTGAGGGCTTGAGAAGCAAGGAAAACAACATGTGCATTCACTCCTACACTGCAGTTGGCCGGAGTCTAGCAATGCACACACTTATGGACACAATGATGCATTCACGTGTAAACAGAAACAATTGCATAGCTCGATACAAAAGATGCATATATGTACAGCCAGGAAATTGTGCACTCACCTCTTCAAGACTAAGACCTATGCAAAGAGTCCAAGACTAAAGCTGTTTTCATACCTGATCAAAACCCTACATGCCTCCATGGACATAGTCAATTGGTAGTGTGCACATTCTCCACCATTGTCTGGATAATCTTTACAAAATTGGATTGTGCTCCAATTATTAAGATTAGAGCATTGGTTACTTTAACTCTTGATATTAATACAATGGCTAATAATGTGCAGAACCAAGTTATTGGATGAACTCGATCGACTAATGAGAGGTGATCTACCCTGGAAGATATATAAGAGGGATGAACTGTGATGTCATTAGTCTTCTAACTACACGGTGATCTCTGATTCTTATCTTTCTTTTCATGGTTACCATTGATGCCTAAAATAGGGCGCTAAAGAAATTGGTACCTATAGGCGAAGGAACCATGCAGCCCTGCTCCTGTACGCCATAATGAAGGCTACATGGACCCTCACGCTGCTGCGTTACTGGTTGCTAAATCCATGGGTTCATTTAATATTTTATCAGTAATAGAACAAATAGATGGGGGGACAAATAAAAGAAGAAGCTGGAATTAAAAGGAGGTCGGTCTGGCTACTGAAAGCACATTGAGATAAATGGTGCACAAACTAGTGGGCTGAATACATAATGCATCAATGTGCTCTGTACAGGACGCTGAAGGCGAATATTTTGGAAATAATTTCTCCCCTAGATACTCTGTAATGGGTTACGTTTGGTAGTTACGCCAATTCCTGTTAGGTTATCGCATTGCTAGTGCCCCCCAGAAATGCATCATGTAATTTTCCTTGATTTCAATCCCACATACAGGATGGATATTCTGCATTAGAGACAGCCGTCCTATATGACCTGATGAAATGTAAGTATCTATGGTAACTCGTGAGTTTCAGCTATAGCTGCATCTAAAATGGCACCATATCCATCCTTCCCCTAAGCGTATAGAGCAATGCCATTCTGCATGTCATCAGCTGCACAGATAGAAATGCCCTCCTATGGAGCGGGTTAATGGTCTTGCATGGGTTTGGTCACCCCCCACCCCCCAATGTAGAAGGTGAGAGCACAACTTCTTAACACTTCATTGGAAAACAAACAGCACCTCACAGACACTACTGGTAGCAGAAAGTGCCCGCTTCAGGCGGGCGACAACGTACACTGCGTATGTGTGCGTCTCTGTGTACAGATATATACAGACCACACGTATGCACAGAGAATAGAGATATATATGGCGGCTCTGAGATCGGTACCTTGGACAGTGTCAGCTCCAAGAGAGAAGAATGCACAACAAAACAAGGCATTATTGGTGTTAGCAGGTGCATTGTACATATCAGCTCAACATGTTCATCTACCTGTCTGCATCCAGCCCAGCACTGGGCTACAGCCCCCACTATGACATTATATGGCTGCAATGTGCCCCCACCCCACTCATGCCCTCCACATACCATGCTCCCTATGAGAGGGGACAAGCAGTGATGCCCCCTTTTATTTGGGCTCCATCATCTACCATGCAGATGTATACCCAGTATATGGTCTGATGAGAGATCACACATGGCAAGCAGCCACAGGTGTCTAGTGTGTGCCCAGTGGGTATGCCGCATACATGGCTGGCAGCTGGGAACAGTACAGGACTGCAGCATGCCAGTGTCTCCTCCCCAGTCACCCCATGGCACACACAGCAGCACCCTCACACAGACTCCATGATGTGGGGAGGAAGAGGGTGATGACATGGAGGAGACAGGCTCTCGTGTATGGAGGATGATGTGCTGCTGCTGCTGCTGCCCGTGATGGTGTCTGTGCGCTCACCCCCTCTATGAGTACATGATGTCTTATGACTGGCACAGCCCCGGCCATTGAAGCCTTCTTACCTCTCTTGGCTCTGCCAATCTGCCCCAGTTTCGGGGGTCTCTTCTGCTGGTTCCCCCCATAGAAGGCGCTGGTGTCCTGCAGACGGCAGCTGAAGGAGATCTGCCCCACCTCGGTGTCAGAGCCGTAGTGCCCCATCTTATCCTCGCTGTAGGGGAGAATCTCAGACATGGTGGCGGCACAAAACCCGGGGATTGCGGCGGGAGCGCTGGGGATCCTGCGGCGGCGGCGGCGGCGGCGGCGGCACGGGCGGGCGGGCGGGCGGGCGCACAATCCTGCTGTCTGTGGCTACGGCGGAGCGGGGCAGACTGCGGAGGAATACGGGCGGGCTCAGCAGCACTGGAGGGGACCCGGGGGTGTGCACTGCTCCCCCAGCTCCTGAGTACACGTCTGAGGAGAATCTGAGAGCTTCTACATCATAAAGGGGAGCAGTGTCCCGGTGACGTCATGTGAGGGGGTGTGTGACATCAGGAGGCGAGAGCGGAATAACAATGACACTGCAGCAAAACAAGGAATCAACTTCACAGAAGCAAACCCCAGAGAACAGGGGCGGGCGGGCGGAATCCTGGGAGGAGGGGGTCTGCCGGTCTATCCTCGGGAGAGGGGACCCCCGCCGCCGCCGCCTGTGACCACTACGTATGGGATTAGCATTCACCCGGCATGTACAGGGCTGAATGATTAGGAGAGCAGCCACAGTCTGGGGATTGGGTTCCTAGCTGACCCCATAATGGCCAGAAACAGCAAAAGTGTGAGAAAATGCTGCAAAGTGAGAGTGGGTTCCACATCAGAAGGGTTAATAGTTTATTTTATCAATTAGCAAAGGGAACGAACAAAGGGAAATTTAAAGCAAATCAGTGTTTGGTGGAAACAAGGTCAAATGACTCAAATATGCACAAAAACATAGAAACTGGGCGCAAGAAATGGCAGCAGTGCTCTGGACTAAGGGGTCAGACTGTGAAAAATGTGTCTTGAACATAAAAACAGGAAAATAATGTGTCTGCAGGCAACAGTGAGGCATGGTGGAGGTTCCCTGCAGGTTTGGGGGCTGCATTATTTCAGCAAATGGAGTTTTGTATTTGGTCAGGATTAATGGTGTCAGCAATGATGAGAAATCCAGGCAGATACTTATCCATCACGCTGTGCCATCAGGGAGGTGTCTGGATCTAATTTTATTCTGCAGAATGACAAGGACCCCAAAACATACAGCCAATGCCACTATCAAATATCTTCAGCATAAAGAAGAACAAGGAGTCCTGGACGTAATGATTAGGGTTGAGCGAAACGGATCGGTCATTTTCATAAGTCGCCGACTTTTGGCAAAGTCGGGTTTCATGAAACACGACCCGATCCCTGTGTGGGGTCGGCTATGCGGTACGCGATCTTCGCGCCAAAGTCGCGTTTCATATGACGCGTTCAGCGCCATTTCTCAGCCAATGAAGGTGGACACAGAGTGTGGGCAGCTTGATGACATAGGTCCTGGTCCCCACCATCTTAGAGAAGGGCATGGCAGTGATTGGCTTGCTTTCTGCAGCATCACAGGGGCTATAAAGGGGTGTGCACGCTGACCGCCATCTTACTGCTGCCGATCTGAGTATAGGGAGAGGTTGCTGCCGCTTCGTCAGAAGCAGGGATAGCGTTAGGCAGGGTCCATTAACCCCCAAACAGCTTGTGCTGTAGCGATTTCCACTGTCCAACACCACCTTTTGTTTGCAGGGACTGTGGAGTCTAGATTTTTGTTCCTCAGCTCTGTAGCTCATTGGGCTGCCCTAGAAGGCTCCCTGATAGCTGCATTGCTGTTTGTACGCCGCTGTGCAAACCAACTGCTTTTTTCAAAGCACAAATCCTGTTGCTCCTTCCTTTCTGCACAGTTATCTTGTTTGTCCACACTTTTGACTTTTGTGTGCAGCAGTCCTTTTTATTGCTGCCTGCCATACTTTTCTGAGATTACTGTAAGGAGATAGTAATTGTAGTACAGTCCCTTTTTTTTTTGTTATATATCTTCAAGCCACTTTCTGCCACAGAAAATATACTCTAATACAGTGGGCCAGATTTATTCACTAGTCTCCCTGAAAAAATAAAAAAGGGTGCAGATTAAAATTGGCAAATCTGCATCTGTGCCAGTCCTGTCTGTGGCATCTGTCTGTCATTTTCTGCCACAGACAATATACTGTATTACAGTGGGCCTGATTTCTTCACTATTCTCCCAGAAAAAATAAAAAAGTGGGAGATTAAGATTGGCAAATCTGCATCTGTGCCAGTCCTGTCTGTGGCATCTGTGTGTCATTTTCTGCCACAGAAAATATACTGTATTACAGTGGGCCTGATTTCTTCACTATTCTTCCAGAAAAAATAAAACAAAGTGGGAGATTAAGATTGGCAAATCTGCATCTGTGCCAGTCCTGTCTGTGGCATCTGTCTGTCATTTTCTGCCACAGAAAATATACTGTATTACAGTGGGCCTGATTTCTTCACTATTCTCCCAGAAAAAATAAAAAAGTGGGAGCTTAAGATTGGCAAATCTGTGTTGTGAATTCTGTGGCAGAGCTCCCTCCTGTGGTCACAAGTGGTACTTCGGCTGATTCTCTCTGTGAGCTTCCGTTGGTGGAGGAAAGTGGTACTGCGGCTTCTGAGTTTCCTTCCTCAGGTGATGTGGTGAAGTCGTTAGGTGCTGCTCTATTTAACTCCACCTAGTGCTTTGATCCTGGCCTCCGGTCAATGTTCTAGTATTGGACCTGTTTCCTCCTGGATCGTTCCTGTGGCCTGCTGCTCTGCATAGCTAAGTTCCGCTTTGCTATTTTGTTTGCTGGTTTTTCTGTCCAGCTTGTCTATTTGTTTGTTCCTGCTTGCTGGAAGCTCTGGGACGCAGAGGGTGTACCTTCGTGCCGTTAGTTCGGTACGGAGGGTCTTTTTGCCCCCTTTGCGTGGTTTTTGTAGGGTTTTGTGTTGACCGCAAAGTTACCTTTCCTATCCTCGCTCTGTTCAGAAAGTCGGGCCTCACTTTGCTAAATCTATTTCATCTCTACGTTTGTCTTTTCATCTTAACTCACAGTCATTATATGTGGGGGCTGCCTTTTCCTTTGGGGTATTTCTCTGAGGCAAGGTAGGCTTATTTTCTATCTTCAGGCTAGCTAGTTTCTCAGGCTGTGCTGAGTTGCATAGGGAGCGTTAGGCGCAATCCACGGCTGCCTCTAGTGTGGTTGGAGAGGATTAGGGATTGCGGTCAGCAGAGTTCCCACGTCTCAGAGCTCGTTCTATGTTTTTGGGTTATTGTCAGGTCACTGTATGTGCTCTGACCTCTATGTCCATTGTGGTACTGAATTACCTTATCATAACAGTACTGGAGGCCAAAAGTACTAATGATTCTCAATAGAGGGAAAAAAGAAGTTCTGAGACCATTTTTTTTTTCTCTGCACTGTGTTTTGCCTTTTTTTTCCCCTAGACATTTGGGTGGTTCAGGACACAGGTGTAGCGATGGACATTAAAGGTCTGTCTTCATGTGTGGATCAGCTCACGGCAAGAGTACAAAATATTCAAGACTTTGTGGTTCAGAATTCTATGTTAGAACCGAGAATTCCTATTCCTGATTTGTTTTTTGGAGATAGAAATAAATTTCTGAGTTTCAAAAATAATTGTAAACTATTTCTGGCTTCGAAACCTCGCTCCTCTGGTGACCCAGTTCAACAAGTTAGGATCATTATTTCTTTTTTACGTGGCGAACCTCAGGACTGGGCATTTTCTCTTGCGTCAGGAGATCCTGCATTAAGTAATATCGATGCGTTTTTCCTGGCGCTCGGATTGCTGTACGATGAACCTAATTCAGTGGATCAGGCAGAGAAAAATTTGCTGGCTCTGTGTCAGGGTCAGGATGAGATAGAGGTATATTGTCAGAAATTTAGAAAGTGGTCCGTACTCACTCAATGGAATGAAGGTGCGCTCGCAGCTATTTTCAGAAAAGGTCTCTCTGAAGCCCTTAAGGATGTCATGGTGGGATTTCCTATGCCTGCTGGTCTGAATGAGTCTATGTCTTTGGCCATTCAGATCGGTCGACGCTTGCGTGAGCGTAAATCTGTGCGCCATTTGGCGGTATTACCTGAGCTTAAACCTGAGCCTATGCAGTGCGATAGGACTTTGACCAGAGTTGAACGGCAAGAACACAGATGTCTGAATGGGCTGTGTTTCTACTGTGGTGATTCCACTCATGCTATCTCTGATTGTCCTAAGCGCACTAAGCGGTTCGCTAGGTCTGCCACCATTGGTACGGTACAGTCAAAATTTCTTCTGTCCGTTACCTTGATCTGCTCTTTGTCATCGTATTCTGTCATGGCATTTGTGGATTCAGGCGCTGCTCTGAATTTGATGGACTTGGAGTATGCTAGGCATTGTGGGTTTTTCTTGGAGCCCTTGCAGTGTCCTATTCCATTGAGAGGAATTGATGCTACGCCTTTGGCCAAGAATAAGCCTCAGTACTGGACCCAGCTGACCATGTGCATGGCTCCTGCACATCAGGAGGTTATTCGCTTTCTGGTGTTGCATAATCTGCATGATGTGGTCGTGTTGGGGTTGCCATGGCTACAAGTCCATAATCCAGTATTAGATTGGAAATCCATGTCTGTGTCCAGCTGGGGTTGTCAGGGGGTACATGGTGATGTTCCATTTCTGACTATTTCGTCATCCACCCCTTCTGAGGTTCCAGAGTTCTTGTCTGATTACCGGGATGTATTTGATGAGCCCAAGTCCGATACCCTACCTCCGCATAGGGATTGTGATTGTGCTATCGATTTGATTCCTGGTAGTAAATTCCCAAAAGGTCGACTGTTTAATTTATCTGTGCCTGAGCACGCCGCTATGCGGAGTTATGTGAAGGAGTCCTTGGAGAAGGGGCATATTCGCCCGTCATCGTCGCCATTAGGAGCAGGGTTCTTTTTTGTAGCCAAGAAGGATGGTTCACTGAGACCTTGTATAGATTACCGCCTTCTAAATAAGATCATGGTTAAATTTCAGTACCCCTTGCCGTTGTTATCTGATTTGTTTGCTCGGATTAAGGGGGCTAGTTGGTTCACCAAGATAGATCTTCGTGGTGCGTATAATCTTGTGCGTATTAAGCGAGGCGATGAATGGAAAACTGCATTTAATACGCCCGAGGGCCATTTTGAGTATCTAGTAATGCCATTCGGACTTGCCAATGCTCCATCAGTGTTTCAGTCCTTTATGCATGACATCTTCCGAGAGTACCTGGATAAATTCCTGATTGTGTACTTGGATGACATTTTGATCTTCTCGGATGATTGGGAGTCTCATGTGAAGCAGGTCAGAACGGTGTTTCAGGTCCTGCGTGCTAATTCTTTGTTTGTGAAGGGATCAAAGTGTCTCTTTGGTGTTCAGAAGGTTTCATTTTTGGGGTTCATCTTTTCCCCTTCTACTATCGAGATGGACCCTGTTAAGGTCCAAGCCATCCATGATTGGACTCAGCCGACATCTCTGAAAAGTCTGCAAAAGTTCCTGGGCTTTGCTAATTTTTATCGTCGCTTCATCTGCAATTTTTCTAGTATTGCTAAACCATTGACCGATTTGACCAAGAAGGGTGCTGATGTGGTCAATTGGTCTTCTGCTGCTGTGGAAGCTTTTCAAGAGTTGAAGCGTCGTTTTTCTTCTGCCCCTGTGTTGTGTCAACCAGATGTTTCGCTTCCGTTCCAGGTCGAGGTTGATGCTTCTGAGATTGGAGCAGGGGCTGTTTTGTCGCAGAGAAGTTCTGATTGCTCGGTGATGAAACCATGCGCCTTCTTTTCCAGAAAGTTTTCGCCTGCTGAGCGAAATTATGATGTGGGCAATCGAGAGTTGCTGGCCATGAAGTGGGCATTCGAGGAGTGGCGTCATTGGCTTGAAGGAGCTAAGCATCGCGTGGTGGTCTTGACTGATCATAAGAACTTGACTTATCTCGAGTCTGCCAAGCGGTAGAATCCTAGACAGGCTCGTTGGTCGCTGTTTTTTGCCCGTTTTGACTTTGTGATTTCGTACCTTCTGGGCTCTAAAAATGTGAAGGCGGATGCTCTGTCTAGGAGTTTTGTACCCGACTCTCCGGGTTTATCTGAACCAGCGGGTATCCTCAAAGAGGGAGTAATTGTGTCTGCCATCTCCCCTGATTTGCGGCGGGTGCTGCAAAAATTTCAGGCTAATAAACCTGATCGTTGCCCAGCGGAGAAACTGTTTGTCCCTGATAGGTGGACGAATAAAGTTATCTCTGAGGTTCATTGTTCGGTGTTGGCTGGTCATCCTGGAATCTTTGATACCAGAGAGTTAGTGGCTAGATCCTTTTGGTGGCCATCTCTGTCGCGGGATGTGCGTTCTTTTGTGCAGTCCTGTGGGATTTGTGCTCGGGCTAAGCCCTGCTGTTCTCGTGCCAGTGGGTTGCTTTTGCCCTTGCCGGTCCCGAAGAGGCCTTGGACACATATCTCTATGGATTTTATTTCAGATCTTCCCGTCTCTCAAAAGATGTCAGTCATTTGGGTGGTCTGTGATCGCTTCTCTAAGATGGTCCATTTGGTACCCTTGTCTAAATTACCTTCCTCCTCTGATTTGGTGCCATTGTTCTTCCAGCATGTGGTTCGTTTACATGGCATTCCAGAGAATATCGTTTCTGACAGAGGTTCCCAGTTTGTTTCGAGGTTTTGGCGAGCCTTTTGTGGTAGGATGGGTATTGACTTGTCTTTTTCCTCGGCTTTCCATCCTCAGACTAATGGCCAGACCGAACGAACCAATCAGACCTTGGAAACATATCTGAGATACTTTGTTTCTGCTGATCAGGATGACTGGGTGTCCTTTTTGCCTTTGGCTGAGTTCGCCCTTAATAGTCGGGCCAGCTCGGCTACCTTGGTTTCGCCGTTTTTCTGCAACTCTGGGTTCCATCCTCGTTTCTCTTCAGGGCAGGTTGAGTCTTCGGACTGTCCTGGTGTGGATACCGTGGTGGACAGATTGCAGCAGATTTGGACTCATGTAGTGGACAATTTGACCTTGTCCCAGGAGAAGGCTCAACGTTTCGCTAATCGCAAACGCTGTGTGGGTCCCCGACTTCGTGTTGGGGATTTGGTTTGGTTATCTTCTCGTCATATTCCTATGAAGGTTTCCTCTCCTAAGTTTAAACCTCGTTTCATTGGTCCGTATATGATTTCTGAGGTTCTTAATCCTGTGTCTTTTCGTCTGACCCTTCCAGATTCTTTTTCCATACATAACGTATTCCATAGGTCATTGTTGCGGAGATACGTGGCACCTATGGTTCCATCTGTTGATCCTCCTGCCCCGGTTTTGGTGGAGGGGGAGTTGGAGTATATTGTGGAGAAGATTTTGGATTCTCGTGTTTCAAGACGGAAACTCCAGTATCTGGTTAAGTGGAAGGGTTATGCTCAGGAAGATAATTCCTGGGTCTTTGCCTCTGATGTCCATGCTCCCGATCTTGTTCGTGCCTTTCATATGGCTCATCCTGGTCGTCCTGGGGGCTCTGGTGAGGGTTCGGTGACCCCTCCTCAAGGGGGGGGGTACTGTTGTGAATTCTGTGGCAGAGCTCCCTCCTGTGGTCACAAGTGGTACTTCGGCTGATTCTCTCTGTGAGCTTCCGTTGGTGGAGGAAAGTGGTACTGCGGCTTCTGAGTTTCCTTCCTCAGGTGATGTGGTGAAGTCGTTAGGTGCTGCTCTATTTAACTCCACCTAGTGCTTTGATCCTGGCCTCCAGTCAATGTTCTAGTATTGGACCTGTCTCCTCCTGGATCGTTCCTGTGGCCTGCTGCTCTGCATAGCTAAGTTCCGCTTTGCTATTTTGTTTGCTGTTTTTTCTGTCCAGCTTGTCTATTTGTTTTTTCCTGCTTGCTGGAAGCTCTGGGACGCAGAGGGTGTACCTCCGTGCCGTTAGTTCGGTACGGAGGGTCTTTTTGCCCCCTTTGCGTGGTTTTTGTAGGGTTTTGTGTTGACCGCAAAGTTACCTTTCCTATCCTCGCTCTGTTCAGAAAGTCGGGCCTCACTTTGCTAAATCTATTTCATCTCTACGTTTGTCTTTTCATCTTAACTCACAGTCATTATATGTGGGGGCTGCTGTTGTGAATTCTGTGGCTGAGTTCACTTCTGTGGTCACAAGTGGTATTGCAGTCTCTGGGCTTCCTCCCTCACGTGTTTTGGTGAGCTCGTTGGCTGCCTTGCTATTTAGCTCCACCTGAGTCTGTCTTCCTTGCTCCTTGTCAATGTTCCAGTGTTGGATCTGAGCTACTGCATCTTTCCTTGGGCCTGCTGCTCTGCTAGATAAGTGCTTCTAGTTTGTTTTCTGTTTTTTCTGTCCAGCTTGCTATTAACTTTTGCTGGAAGCTCTGAGAAGCAAAGGGGTGCACCGCCGTGCTGTTAGTTCGGCACGGTGGGTCTTTTTGCCCCTTTGCGTGGTTTTCGTTTTAGGGTTTTTCGTAGACTGCATAGTTCTCTTTGCTATCCTCGCTCTGTCTAGAATATCGGGCCTCACTTTGCTGAATCTATTTCATTCCTACGTTTGTCTTTTCATCTTGCTAACAGTCATTATATGTGGGGGCTGCCTATTCCTTTGGGGTATTTCTCTGAGGTAAGTCAGGCTTGTATTTCTATCTTCAGGCTAGTCAGCTCCTCAGGCAGTGCCGAGTTGCATAGGTAGTTGATAGGCGCAATCCACTGCTGCTTACAGTTGTGTGAGGATAGATCAGGTACTGCAGTCTACAGAGATTCCACGTCTCAGAGCTCGTCCTATTGTTTTGGGTTATTGCCAGATCTCTGTATGTGCGCTGATTACTGCACGCTGTGTTGCCTGATTGCCAGCCATAACAGTACAAGGAGCCCTTCAATGATTTCCAATAGAGGGAAAAAAGAAATCCTGACATCATTTTTTTTTCTTAGCTCTGTCTTCAGTCTTTTTTTTCCCCTAGACATTAGAGTGCTTCAGGACACAGCTGTGGACATGGATATTCAGGCTCTGTGCTCCTCAATGGATAATCTCGTTGTAAATGTACAAAAGATTCAAGATACTATTGATCAGAAATCGATGCTAGAACCAAGAATTCCGATTCCTGATTTGTTTTTTGGTGACAGAACTAAGTTCCTGAGCTTCAGAAATAATTGTAAGCTATTTTTGGCCTTGAAACCTCATTCTTCTGGTAATCCTATTCAACAGGTTTTGATTATTATTTCTTTTTTGCGCGGCGACCTACAGGACTGGGCGTTTTCTCTTGCACCAGGAGATTCTGCATTGAGTAATGTTGATGCATTTTTCCAGGCGCTGGGATTGCTTTACGATGAGCCTAATTCAGTGGATCAAGCTGAGAAAAATCTGCTGGCTTTATGCCAGGGTCAGGATGATGTAGAAGTATATTGTCAGAAATTTAGAAAATGGTCAGTACTCACTCTGTGGAATGAATCTGCACTAGCGGCTTTGTTCAGAAAGGGTCTCTCTGAAGCTCTTAAGGATGTAATGGTGGGATTTCCTATGCCTGCTGGTTTGAATGAGTCTATGTCCTTGGCCATTCAGATCGGTCGTCGCTTGCGCGAGCGTAAATCTGTGCACCATCTGGCGGTATTGTCTGAGAGTAAGCCTGAGCCTATGCAGTGCGACAGGACTATGACTAAAGTAGAACGGCACGAACACAGACGTCTGAACAGACTGTGTTTCTATTGTGGTGATTCTACTCATGCTATTTCTAATTGTCCTAAACGCACTAGGCGGTTCGATAGCTCTGCCGTTATTGGTACTGTACAGTCCAAATTCCTTTTGTCCATTACCTTAATGTGCTCTTTGTCATCATATTCTGTCATGGCGTTTGTGGATTCAGGCGCTGCCCTGAATCTGATGGATTTGGATTATGCTAAACGTTGTGGATTTTTCTTGGAGCCTTTGCGGTGTCCTATTCCGTTGAGAGGAATTGATGCTACACCTTTGGCCAAGAATAAGCCTCAGTACTGGGCCCAGCTGACCATGTGCATGGCTCCTGCACATCAGGAAGTTATTCGCTTTTTGGTACTGCATAATTTGCATGATGTGGTCGTGTTGGGGTTGCCATGGCTACAAACCCATAATCCAGTATTGGATTGGAACTCTATGTCGGTAACCAGCTGGGGTTGTCAGGGAGTACATGGTGATGTTCCATTTTTGTCTATTTCGTCATCCATTCCTTCTGACATCCCAGAGTTCTTGTCGGACTTTCAGGATGTATTTGAAGAGTCCAAGTCTGATGCCCTACCTCCGCATAGGAATTGTGATTGTGCTATCGATTTGATTCCTGGTAGTAAATTCCCTAAGGGTCGTTTATTTAATTTGTCCGTACCTGAACACACCGCTATGCGCAGTTATGTGAAGGAGTCCCTGGAGAAGGGACATATTCGCCCATCGTCGTCACCATTGGGAGCAGGGTTCTTTTTTGTAGCCAAGAAGGATGGTTCGCTAAGACCGTGTATTGATTACCGCCTTCTTAATAAGATCACTGTTAAGTTTCAGTATCCCTTGCCATTGATTTCTGACTTGTTTGCTCGGATTAAGGGGGCTAGTTGGTTTACTAAGATTGATCTTCGTGGTGCGTATAATCTGGTGAGAATCAGGCAGGGAGATGAATGGAAAAAGGCATTTAATACGCCCGAGGGTCATTTTGAGTATCTGGTGATGCCGTTCGGACTTGCCAATGCTCCATCTGTTTTTCAGTCTTTTATGCATGACATTTTCCGTGAGTATCTGGATAAATTCTTGATTGTTTACTTGGATGACATTTTGATCTTCTCAGATGATTGGGAGTCTCATGTGAAGCAAGTCAGAATGGTTTTCCAGGTACTGCGTGCTAATTCCTTGTTCGTGAAGGGATCAAAGTGTCTCTTCGGTGTGCAGAAAGTTTCATTTTTGGGGTTCATCTTTTCCCCTTCTACTATCGAGATGGATCCGGTTAAGGTTCAGGCCATCCAGGATTGGACTCAGCCGACATCTCTAAAAAGTTTGCAGAAATTCCTGGGCTTTGCTAATTTTTATCGTCGCTTCATCTGTAATTTTTCTAGCATTGCCAGACCATTGACCGATTTGACCAAGAAGGGTGCTGATTTGGTTAATTGGTCTTCTGCTGCCGTGGAAGCTTTTCAGGAGTTGAAGCGTCGTTTTTGCTGTGCCCCTGTGTTGTGTCAACCTGATGTTTCTCTTCCGTTCCAGGTCGAGGTTGATGCTTCTGAGATTGGTGCAGGGGCGGTTTTGTCACAGAGAGGTTCTGGTTGCTCAGTGTTCAAACCATGTGCTTTCTTTTCCAGGAAATTTTCTGCTGCTGAGCGTAATTATGATGTGGGCAACCGAGAGTTGCTGGCCATGAAGTGGGCATTCGAGGAGTGGCGTCATTGGCTTGAGGGTGCTAAGCATCGCGTGGTGGTTTTGACTGATCATAAGAACCTTACTTATCTTGAGTCTGCCAAGCGCTTGAATCCTAGACAGGCCCGTTGGTCGTTATTTTTTGCTCGTTTTGATTTTGTGATTTCATACCTTCCGGGCTCTAAAAATGTGAAGGCGGATGCTCTGTCTAGGAGTTTTGTGCCCGACTCTCCGGGGTTATCTGAGCCGGCGAGTATCCTCAAGGAAGGAGTCATTGTGTCTGCCATCTCCCCTGATTTGCGGAGAGTGTTGCAGAAATTTCAGGCTAATAAACCTGATCGTTGTCCGGCCGAGAAACTGTTCGTCCCTGATAGGTGGACTAGTAAAGTTATCTCTGAACTTCATTGTTCGGTGCTGGCCGGTCATCCAGGAATCTTTGGTACCAGGGAGTTGGTTGCTAGATCCTTCTGGTGGCCATCTCTGTCACGGGATGTGCGTGCTTTTGTGCAGTCCTGTGGAATTTGTGCTAGGGCTAAGCCCTGCTGTTCACGTGCCAGTGGGTTGCTTTTGCCCTTGCCGGTCCCGAAGAGGCCTTGGACACATATTTCGATGGATTTCATTTCTGACCTTCCCGTTTCTCAAAAAATGTCTGTCATTTGGGTGGTCTGTGATCGCTTTTCTAAAATGGTCCATCTGGTGCCCTTGGTTAAATTGCCTTCCTCCTCTGATTTGGTGCCTTTGTTCTTCCAGCATGTGGTTCGTTTACATGGCATTCCTGAGAATATTGTTTCTGACAGAGGTTCCCAGTTTGTCTCGAGGTTCTGGCGAGCCTTTTGTGGTAGGATGGGCATTGACCTATCTTTTTCCTCGGCCTTCCATCCTCAGACTAATGGCCAGACCGAACGAACCAATCAGACCTTGGAAACATATCTGAGATGTTTTGTTTCCGCTGACCAGGGTGATTGGGTGTCATTTTTGCCGTTGGCTGAGTTCGCCCTTAATAATCGGGCCAGCTCGGCTACCTTGGTCTCTCCATTTTTCTGCAATTCTGGGTTCCATCCTCGTTTCTCTTCAGGACAGGTTGAGTCTTCGGACTGTCCTGGTGTGGATTATGTGGTGGACAGGTTGCAGCAGATCTGGACTCAGGTAGTGGACAATTTGACCTTGTCCCAGGAGAAGGCTCAGCTTTTCGCTAATCGCAGACGCCGTGTGGGACCCCGACTTCGTGTTGGGGATCTGGTTTGGTTATCTTCTCGTCATATACCTATGAAGGTTTCCTCTCCTAAATTTAAACCTCGTTTTATTGGTCCGTATAGGATTTCTGAGATTCTCAATCCGGTGTCTTTTCGTCTGACCCTCCCAGACTCCTTTTCCATACATAATGTATTCCATAGGTCGTTGTTGAGGAGATACGTGGCACCTATGGTTCCATCTGTGGAGCCTCCTGCCCCTGTTTTGGTGGAGGGGGAATTGGAGTATATTGTGGAGAAGATTTTGGATTCTCGTGTCTCTAGACGGAAACTCCAGTATCTGGTCAAATGGAAGGGTTATGCTCAGGAAGATAATTCCTGGGTTTTTGCCTCTGATGTCCATGCCCCAGATCTTGTTCGTGCCTTTCATGTGGCTCATCCTGGTCGGCCTGGGGGTTCTGGTGAGGGTTCGGTGACCCCTCCTCAAGGGGGGGGTACTGTTGTGAATTCTGTGGCTGAGTTCACTTCTGTGGTCACAAGTGGTATTGCAGTCTCTGGGCTTCCTCCCTCAGGTGTTTTGGTGAGCTCGTTGGCTGCCTTGCTATTTAGCTCCACCTGAGTCTGTCTTCCTTGCTCCTTGTCAATGTTCCAGTGTTGGATCTGAGCTACTGCATCTTTCCTTGGGCCTGCTGCTCTGCTAGATAAGTGCTTCTAGTTTGTTTTCTGTTTTTTCTGTCCAGCTTGCTATTAACTTTTGCTGGAAGCTCTGAGAAGCAAAGGGGTGCACCGCCGTGCTGTTAGTTCGGCACGGTGGGTCTTTTTGCCCCTTTGCGTGGTTTTCGTTTTAGGGTTTTTCGTAGACTGCATAGTTCTCTTTGCTATCCTCGCTCTGTCTAGAATATCGGGCCTCACTTTGCTGAATCTATTTCATTCCTACGTTTGTCTTTTCATCTTGCTAACAGTCATTATATGTGGGGGCTGCCTATTCCTTTGGGGTATTTCTCTGAGGTAAGTCAGGCTTGTATTTCTATCTTCAGGCTAGTCAGCTCCTCAGGCAGTGCCGAGTTGCATAGGTAGTTGATAGGCGCAATCCACTGCTGCTTACAGTTGTGTGAGGATAGATCAGGTACTGCAGTCTACAGAGATTCCACGTCTCAGAGCTCGTCCTATTGTTTTGGGTTATTGCCAGATCTCTGTATGTGCGCTGATTACTGCACGCTGTGTTGCCTGATTGCCAGCCATAACAGGCTGCCTTTTCCTTTGGGGTATTTCTCTGAGGCAAGGTAGGCTTATTTTCTATCTTCAGGCTAGCTAGTTTCTCAGGCTGTGCTGAGTTGCATAGGGAGCGTTAGGCGCAATCCACGGCTGCCTCTAGTGTGGTTGGAGAGGATTAGGGATTGCGGTCAGCAGAGTTCCCACGTCTCAGAGCTCGTTCTATGTTTTTGGGTTATTGTCAGGTCACTGTATGTGCTCTGACCTCTATGTCCATTGTGGTACTGAATTACCTTATCATAACAAATCTGCATCTGTGCCAGTCCTGTCTGTGGCATCTGTCTGTCATTTTCTGCCACAGAAAATATACTGTATTACAGTGGGCCTGATTTCTTCACTATTCTCCCAGAAAAAAATAAAAAAGTGGGAGATTAAGATTGGCAAATCTGCATCTGTGCCAGTCCTGTCTGTGGCATCTGTCTGTTTCTGCCACAGAAAATATACTGTATTACAGTGGGCCTGATTTCTTCACTATTCTCCCAGAAAAAATAAAAAAGTGGGAGATTAAGATTGGCAAATCTGCATCTGTGCCAGTCCTGTCTGTGGCATCTGTCTGTCATTTTCTGCCACAGAAAATATACTGTATTACAGTGGGCCTGATTTCTTCACTATTCTAATACCCAGAAAAAATAAAAAAGTGGGAGATTAAGATTGGCAAATCTGCATCTGTGCCAGTCCTGTTTGTGGCATCTGTCTGTAATTTTCTGCCACAGAAAATATACTGTATTACAGTGGGCCTGATTTCTTCACTATTCTCCCAGAAAAAAATAAAAAAGTTGGAGATAAAGATTGGCAAATCTGCATCTGTGCCAGTCCTGTCTGTGGCATCTGTCTGTCATTTTCTGCCACAGAAAATATACTGTATTACAGTGGGCCTGATTTCTTCACTATTCTCCCAGAAAAAAAATAAAAAAGTGGGAGATTAAGATTGGCAAATCTGCATCTGTGCCAGTCCTGTCTGTGGCATCTGTCTGTCATTTTCTGCCACAGAAAATATACTGTATTACAGTGGGCCTGATTTCTTCACTATTCTCCCAGAAAAAAATAAAAAAGTGGGAGATTAAGATTGGCAAATCGGCATCTGTGCCAGTCCTGTCTGTGGCATCTGTCTGTCATTTTTTGCCACAGAAAATATACTGTATTACAGTGGGCCTGATTTCTTCACTATTCTCCCAGAAAAAATAAAAAGGGGGAGATTTTTATTGGTAGTGTGTGCATCTTCGTCAGTCCTGTTAGTGGCATATCTGTCTGCCACTTAAGCCGTGTACTGTTATACAGTGGGCCTAATTTTCCCTGCAGTCTCACCCACCTATAAAGGGAGATTTAAATTCACCACAAGTTTGAGTACACCTTGTAACTGGTTTTACAGTACCAAATACTGTTTGGTTACGTTTTTCAAACAATGAGGAAGTCTGGTGGAAGAGGTCGTGGCTGTGGGCGGTCATTGGCAGCTGGTAATGATGGTAGTGGTGGTGGAGCATCAGGTGGTCGTGGGAAAAGCAATATAGCACCTAAGTCTCAAGTTGTTGAGCCAGCGTCATCGTCTGGCTACACAAGTCCTTGAACGCTCCCTTTTCTGGGAGTAGGAAAACCGCTTTTAAAGCCGGAGCAGCAGGAACTAGTTTTGGCTTTCCTTGCTGACTCAGCCTCTAGCTCTTTCGCCTCCTCTTCGGAAAGTGCAAAATGTAAAAGCAGCGCGTCGTCAGTGGATGTTCCTGGTCAGGAACAAGTCGCTTCCTTGTCTTCTTCACCAAGAACAACAGAGAAGGATGCGTCAGGCGACACAACGGGTTACTCCATGGAACTCTTTACACATACCGTTCCTGGGTTAGAAAGGGAAATTGTTAACAGGCCATGCCCATTACAAGATGAATCGGACATGGAGTGCGCAGCCACAGCCAGATTACTATGCTGTTCCTTTGACTCAGATCAGAACATTGCCCTCGCAGTGTACTGATCCAGAATCTGACCTTGATGAGACTATGGAGCCCCGTCACGAACGCTATAGCACCGGCTTACACGGTGACACAGAGGAAGGTGCACAGGACATAGAAGAGGAGGTCATAGATGACCCAGTTGTTGACCCCGATTGTCAGCCATTGGGGAAACAGGGTGCAGGCGGCAGTAGCTCTGAAGCGGAGGAGGAGCCGCAGCAGGCATCAACATCGCAACAGGTTCCATCTGGCAGGCCTGTATCTGGCCAAAAACGTGTGGCAAAACCAGTTGTAGGACAGCGTGGCCATCCGGTTAAAGAAGCTCAGTGTGCAATGCCTGAAAAGGTATCCGATAGTAGGAAGAGTGCAGTCTGGCATTTTTTTAAACAAGATCCAAATGATCAGCGCAAAGTCATCTGTAAAAAATGCTCAAGGACCTTCAGCCGAGGTCAGAATGTTAAAAATCTAAATACAAGTTGCATGCGTAGACATTTAACCACCATGCACTTGCAAGCCTGGACTAACTACCAAACGTCCCTTAACGTTGTAGCACCCGCTCACAATGAAGGTAGTCAGCAACGCTACATCCCTTCCCTCACTGTAAGCCCACCGTTTACCACACCACCTGCAGTAAATGTGGAGGTTTCGTCGCAAGGCCAAAGCAGTCAGGGAATCACCAGGTTCCAACCCTCTCTCAGTCTGCCATGTCCACCGGCACCCCCGCTAGTTCCACCAAATGCAGCTCTCCAGTCCAGCTCACCCTACATGAGACTCTCGTTAGGAAAAGGAAGTACTCATCCTTGCATCCGCGTACACATAGTTTGAACGCCCACATTGCTAGACTAATCTCGTTAGAGATGATGCCCTACCGGTTAGTTGAAAGCGAAGCTTTCAAAGCCCTGATGGACTACGCTGTACCACACTACGAGCTACCCAGTCGACACTTCTTTTCGAGAAAAGCCATCCCAGCCCTCCACCAGCATGTAAAAGACCACATTGTCCATGCACTCAGGCAATCTGTGAGTACAAAGGTGCACCTGACAACAGATGCATGGACCAGTAGGCATGGCCAGGGGCGTTACGTCTCCATCACGGCACACTGGGTTAATGTGGTGGATGCAGGGTCCACAGGGGACAGCAATATTGGGACAGTTCTGCCTAGCCCACGGTCTAGGAAACAGTTGGCTGTAGGCGTTCGGCCCCCCTCCTCCTCCTCGTCCTCCAGCAGAAGCGAGAGCTTGTCCACAGACCGCAGTCGCACGATCACTCCATCCGCAGCTGCCACTGTTGCACACGAGGTGTCCCATTATGGAACATCTAGTGGCAAGCGTCAGCAGCCTGTATTGGCAATGAAGTGTTTGGGCGACAACAGACACACCGCGGAAGTTCTGTCCGAGTTCTTGCAGCAAGAAACTCAGTCATGGCTGGGCACTGTACATCTTGAGGCAGGCAAGGTAGTGAGTGATAACAGAAGGAATTTTATGGCTGCCATAGCCCTTTCACAACTGAAATACATTCCTTGCCTGGCTCACACCTCAAACCTGGTGGTGCAGTGCTTCCTGAAAAGTTTTCCGGGGTTACCCGACCTGCTTCTCAAAGTGCGCAGACTTTGCTCGCACGTCCGCCGTTCGCCCGTACACTCCAGCCGTATGCAGAACCATCAGCAGTCTTTGAACCTTCCCCAGCATCGCCTAATCATCGACGTTGCAACAAGGTGGAACTCCACACTGCACATGCTTCAGAGACTGTGCGAACAGAGGCGTGCTGTTTTGTATTTGTGGGAGGATACACATACACGGGCAGGCAGTTGGATGGCAGACATGGAGTTGTCAGGTGTGCAGTGGTCGAAGCTACAAGACCTGTGTCAAGTCCTTCAGTGTTTTGAGGAATGCACACGGCTGGTTAGTGCAGACAACGCCATAATAAGCATGAGCATTCCCCTAATGCGTCTGCTGATGCAAAGTTTGACGCACATAAAGGAGCAGGCGTCTGCAGCCGAGGACGAGGGAAGCCTTGATGACAGTCAGCCATTGTCTGGTCAGGAAAGTCTACAGGACGAGGTGGCGGGTGAAGAGGAGGAGGACAAGGAGGATGATGGGGATGAGTATCTTTTGGATGAGGAAGCTTCTCAGAGGGCAATAGAAACTGGTGGCGTTGCAAGGCCGGGTTCAGGGCTTTTGAGAGAGACAAGTGACGTTGATTTGCCAGAAAGTGCCCCAGCACAAGCACAGATTTGACAACTGGAACATTGGCCCACATGGCGGATTATGCCTTGAGTATCCTCAAAAGGGACCCACGCATTATAAAAATGATGACCGATGACGATTACTGGTTGGCCTGCCTCCTTAAATCCTCGCTATAAAGGCAAATTGCAAAATATCATGCCACATGAGAACCTTGAACAAATATTGGCAACCAAACAAGCAAGTTTTGTAGACCGTTTGATTCAGGCATTCCCAGCACACAGCGCCGGTGATGGTTCTCACACGAGCTGCAGGGGGCAACAGGGCAGAGGTGTTAGAGGTGCACAAATCAGAAGTGGCGTTGGACAGAGGGGTTTTCTGACCAGGTTGTGGAGTGATTTCGCAATGACCGCAGACAGGACAGGTACTGCAGCATCAATTCAAAGTGACAGGAGACAACATTTGTCCAGTATGGTTACTATTTTTCATCCCTTATCGATGTTCTCCCTCAACCGTCATTCCCATTTGATTACTGGGCATCCAAAATAGACACCTGGCCTGAATTGGCCGAATATGCATTGCAGGAGCTTGCTTGCCCAGCAGCTAGTGTGCTATCAGAAAGAGTATTCAGTGCTGCTGGTTCAATACTGACCGAAAAAAGGACTCGTCTGGCTACCCAAAATGTTGATGATCTAACCTTCATTAAAATGAACCACTCATGGATTTCTAATTATTTTGCCCCACCTTTCCCGGCTGACACCTAGCTTTCCAGTAAAAAGGTCTTGCTTTTGGACTGGTCTTACTGACTGTTCCAATCTCTTAATTTGCAGCTGCTGTTTGTCCAGCATACGACATGTTTACACCTCCTTAAATGGGCTAACTCCCCCCACGGGGCCGTGGTCTCGCCAAATGGCGCAAGCACCCGTGAGAGTGCCATTTATCTGAAGAGGTGGGTGTGCCCACTTTTGGTCAACGGCACTGCCACTGGGTCCCTCATAGTACAATGAAGTGTCTCTGGCGGTGGTGGCGTGCACCCAACGTCAGACACACCGTTGTAACATGAGGGGCCCTGGGCCTATACCGCCGGCCACGAGAGAGTGTCCCCCCCCAGCTCAAACAGTGCTCTACTACTTGCAAAATTATCTCGCACAGCTCCACCACTGTTTAGTCTATGCGCTGAAATCCTTCAATGCCTGGCAATGACAATGCCAATTTGTTGACATGTATGATGCTAGTTAAAATAGTCAGGGGCCCTGTCCTACATTTACACCTGTAAATACTTTGCGCCAAATTACTATGTCTGAAAGTCAGCAGAGGAGCCCACCCCTGTACCTAAGTATGCCACCCTTTTTTTATGTTGTTGTTGTTTTGCGAGACATTAACATCTATTTATTTTTTGGGAGTACTAACTGTGTCAGACACTCCTTCCAATTGTCCTCCGCTGACCACACCAATGCTGCCTGTGTACCCCTGCAACATAATTTTAACTGCATTGAGCCTATTTTTTTTATTTTAGGCCTACTAAGTCTGCGGTCCCTCTTTCCAATTGTCCTCCGCTGACCACACCAATGCTGGCTGTGTACCCCTACCACATAATCGAAGCTGCATTGAGCCTATTTTGTTGCTTGAGGCCTACTAAGTCTGTCTGCGGTCCCTCCTTCAAATTGTCCTCCGCTGACCACACCAATGCTGCCTGTGTACCCCTACCACATAATCGAAGCTGCATTGAGCCTATTTTGTTGTTTGAGGCCTACTAAGTCTGTCTGCGGTCCCTCCTTCAAATTGTCCTCCGCTGACCACACCAATGCTGCCTGTGTCCCCCTACCACATAATCGAAGCTGCATTGAGCCTATTTTGTTGTTTGAGGCCTACTAAGTCTGTCTGCGGTCCCTCCTTCAAATTGTCCTCCGCTGACCACACCAATGCTGCCTGTGTACCCCTACCACATAATCGAAGCTGCATTGAGCCTATTTTGTTGTTTGAGGCCTACTAAGTCTGCGGTCCCTCCTTCAAATTGTCCTCCGCTGACCACACCAATGCTGCCTGTGTCCCCCTACCACATAATCGAAGCTGCATTGAGCCTATTTTGTTGTTTGAGGCCTACTAAGTCTGTCTGCGGTCCCTCCTTCAAATTGTCCTCCGCTGACCACACCAATGCTGCCTGTGTCCCCCTACCACATAATCAAAACTGCATTGAGCCTATTTTGTTGTTTGAGGCCTACTAAGTCTGTCTGCGGTCCCTCCTTCAAATTGTCCTCCGCTGACCACACCAATGCTGCCTGTGTACCCCTACCACATAATCGAAGCTGCATTGAGCCTAATTTTTTTATTTTAGGCCTACTAAGTCTGTCTGTGGTCCCTCCTTCAAATTGTCCTCCGCTGACCACACCAATGCTGCCTGTGTACCCCTACCACATAATCGAAGTTGCATTGAGCCTATTTTGTTGTTTGAGGCCTACTAAGTCTGTCTGCAGTCCCTCCTTCCAATTGTCCTCCGCTGACCACACCAATGCTGCCTGTGTACCACTACCACATAATTGAAGCTGCATTGAGCCTATTTTGTTGTTTTAGGCCTACTAAGTCTGTCTGCGGTCCCTCCTTCAAATTGTCCTCCGCTGACCACACCAATGCTGCATGTGTACCCCTACCACATAATCAAAGCTGCATTGAGCCTAATTTTTTTATTTTAGGCCTACTAAGTCTGTCTGCGGTCCTCCTTCCAATTGTCCTCCGCTGACCACACCAATGCTGCCCGTGTACCCATGTAACCTTTTTTAAACCTGCAGCGAGACAACTGCATTAGGCCTACAAGTTGGTTCTGGGTTCTAGAGACGGTGTCTGCCGCTCCAAGGTGTTCTCCAGGTTGCCTCTCTCTAGTTTCTATCTTGAAGCTATTGTTAAGTAGTTGTTGATACAACACTGCATTAGGCCTACAAGTTGGTTCTGGGTTCTAGAGACGGTGTCTGCCGCTCCAAGGTGTTCTCCAGGTTGCCTCTCCCTAGCTTATATCTTGAAGCTCTTGTTAAGTAGTTGTTGATACAACACTGCATTAGGCCTACAAGTTGGTTCTGGGTTCTAGAGATGGTGTCTGCCGCTTCAAGGTGTTCTCAAGGTTGCCTCTCCCTAGCTTCTATCTTGAAGCTCTTGTTAAGTAGTTGTTGATACGACACTGCATTAGGCCTACAAGTTGGTTCTGGGTTCTAGAGATGGTGTCTGCCGCTTCAAGGTGTTCTCCAGGTTGCCTCTCCCTAGCTTCTATCTTGAAGCCCTTGTTAAGTAGTTGTTGATACAACACTGCATTATGCCTACAAGTTGGTTCTGGGTTCTAGTGACGGTGTCTGCCGCTCCAAGGTGTTCTCCAGGTTGCCTCTCCCTAGCTTCTATCTTGAAGTTCTTGTTAAGTAGTTGTTGATACAACACTGCATTAGGCCTACAAGTTGGTTCTGGGTTCTAGAGACGGTGTCTGCTGCTCCAAGGTATTCTCAAGGTTGCCTCTCCCTAGCTTCTATCTTGAAGTTCTTGTTAAGTAGTTGTTGATACAACACTGCATTAGGCCTACAAGTTGGTTCTGGGTTCTAGAGGTTGCCTTTCCCTAGCTTCTATCTTCAGGCTCTCGTTAAATTGTTTTTAATATAACACTGCATTTGGCCAACTTGTTTTGTTGGCCCTACTAACGGTGTCTGCCGCTCCCTGCTGTTCTCCTCCACTGAACAAACCAGTGCCGCCTGTTTACTTCTGTTACCAATTTTGAACTGCATTTAGCCTACTTACTGATTTGGGCCTACTCACTGTGTCAGCCTCTCATTACAATTGTCCTCCACTGAACAAAGCAATGCCCCCTGGTTAGTCCTGTTACCAATTTTGAACTGCATTTAGCCCACTTTATTATTTGGGCCTATATCTGTGTTTCCTCCTCATCCTGCCCATTGCCCAGCCAGTGATAGATGAGTCTGCTGGTACATTGACCCAGAACGCTACATTCCCCGTGCACGCTACACAGCCAGAATGTGACCCTGTTGAAAGTTAGGTTCCCCTTCCCGCATACCATACCACCTTACACGGGGACAAAGAGGAAGGTGCAGATGAAAGTGCAGGTTCCTTCATCAGGTGGGGGGGAATACTCGTTGGCAACGTCACTGGCACAGGGCCCCTCATAGTATGCAAAAGTGTCGCTGCCGGTGGGAGGCGCCCCCGCCGTGCAAACACACCGCCGTACTTTGAGGGTCCCTGTGCCAGTGCCAATGCCAACGAGTGGGCCCCCCCTGCTTGCTCAGGATCACAGCACTTGCAAAGTTGAAATACTTACCTCTCCCTGCTCCACTGCCGTAACGTGGTCCATATTTCCTGGGCCCACTAAATACTTGAACCAGCCCTACCCCCCACAACTTTAGCCAAATGACCCCCAATTTCCAATGCCTAACTATTATTATAAGGTACATTAAGATTGACAAGCTTCAGTAACAAGAATGGATGTTTTTGCCATTAAAATGGGCACTGTAGGTGTTTTCCGGGCCCCCACTCACTGCCGACTATGCTTCCTCATTGACTTGCATTGGGTTTCGTGTTTCGGTCGATCCCCGACTTTTCGAGATAATCGGCCGATTTCACTCGACTCAACTTTTGAGATAGTCGGGTTTCGCAAAACCCGACTCGACCCAAAAAAAGGAAAAGTCGCTCAACCCTAGTAATGATATGTCCCTCACAGAGACCTGATCTCAACATCATCAAGTCTGTCTGGGATTATGTGAAGAAACTGAGGCATTTGCACAAGCCTACAACCACAGAAGATCTGTGGTAGTTCTCCAAGATGTTTGGATCAATCTCCCTGCTGAGTTCCTTTCAAAATCTGTGTGCAAGTGTATCTAGAAGAATTGATAGCATTTTAAAGGCAAAAGTGATCACGCCAAATATTGATTTCATCTACATTTCTCTTTCATTCATTCATTATTCAGTTTGTTAATTGATAAAAGTAAATTATTAACGCTTCGATTTTTTTTTAAATCATTCAAATTTTGCACATTTTTTTTCCACACCTGCCTAAAACTTTTATTTATTGCAAATTACAGTACCTCTTTAAAGGGTATCCACAACATATAATAAAGGTAAGGTAATATATACATACGGATCCACCACCCAGTTTTCCTAAGCACTTATCAAAGGCCGGAAATGTAGTGTTGGCGATATAAAGAGTGTACCACCGTGCACAAAGCCCTATAGGAAAGCACAGCTACCAAGAGGGTCCCTGCTCTTCATATCTGGTATGAATCCTTTCACTTTAGAATGAATCCACAGAATATTACCAGATCCTTCAATCCTCTTGTTGGTTAAGAGGCCTCTGAGAAAGCAGAAGCTATCTGCTTATAAGATGCTAGATTTTGACAGTATTGGGTTGGCACTTGAGTATAATTTTAAGTAACACATTTAGCACAGATGTATTAAGGTGTCTGGTATATGCCTCTTCAAGAAAAAATATTCATACCACATGAACTTTTCCATATTTTTTAATGTTACACCCACAAACATACATTTTTTCATTGGGATTTTATGTGATTCATCAACAGAAAGTAGCAAGTATTTGTGATGTGTAAAGGAAGTTATACACAGTTATCTAATTACTTTAAAAACAATTTATAAAAATATGAACATGAAAATTGTGATGTGCATTTGTAGTCAGCCCCCCCCCCCCCCCCGAGCCAATACTCTGTAGGACCACCTTTTGCTGCAGTTTCTGCTGTAAGGATTTTGGAGTATGTCTCCACCAGCTTGGCACAGCTAGAAGCTGATATTTGTACCCATTCTTCTTTGCTCTAGCTCAGGGAGATTGAATAGAGAGCGTCGGTGAATAGCAATTTTCAAAGTCTTGCCGTAGATTCTCAATGGGATTTAGGTCTGGACGTTGACTGTGGGCCATTCACACGCATTAATATGCTTTGATGTAATCCATTCTATTGTAGCTCTGGCAACATGTTTAGGATCAGTGCTGAAAGGTGAACTTATGCCCCAGTCTCAAGTCTTTTGCAGCCTCTAACAGGCTTTCCTCCAGGATTGCCCTGTATTTAATTCCATCCATCTTCCTATTAACTCTGACCATCTTTCTTGTCCCTACTGACGAAAAGCATCCCCATAGTATAATGCTGCCACCACATTGTTTGACGGTGGGGATGATGTTTTCATGATGATGTGCAGTGCTAGATTTCCACCTCACATAGTGTTTTGCATTTAGCCTAAAAAGTTCTACTTTGGTCTCATCTGACCAGAGCACCTTCTTCCACATGCTAGTTGTGTCCCCTACATGGCTTTTTGCAAACAGGACTTCTTATTGCTTGCTTTAAAAATAGATTTCTTCTTGTCACTTTTCCATAAAGGCCAAGTATACAACTTATAGTTGCTATGTGGACATATTCTCCCACCTGAGCTGTGGATTTTTGCAGCTCCTCCAGAATGACCATAGGCTTCTTGGCTGCTTCTCTAATAAGTGCTCTCCTTGCTTAGGATGTCAATTCAGATGGACTGCTATGTCCTGGTAGGTTTGCAGTTGTGTTATACTCCTTCCATTTTTGGTTTGATGGATTGAACAGTGCTCTGATGAGATGTTCAGCGCTTGGGCTGTTTTTTTATAACCTAACTCTGCTGTACTTGTCTCAACAACTTTATCCTGATCTGTCTGGTGTGATCCTTGGTTTTCATGATGCTGTTTGACCCCTAATTTTCTCAAACAAACCTCTAAGGCCATCACAGAACAGCTGTAATTATGCTGAGAATAAATTACAAACAGATGCATTCAATTTACTAATTATGTGACTTCTGGAGGCAATTGGTCACTCAGCATTTTATTTAGACTACAGGGGGCTGAGTACAAATGCACAGCACAATTTTCAGATTTCTATTTTAAAATAATTAGAAAATCATATATCATATTATTACGCTTCACAAATACTTGTTACTTCGAGTTGGTATATCACATACAATCCCAATAAAATACATTTAAGTTTGAGGGTGTAACATGAAAAAAATGTAGAAAAGTTCATGAATTATGAATAATTTTTCAAAGCATTTTAACTATAGCGGGTGCAGCGAAACCAGGGACCTACAGCCTAAGAGGGCACAAAACTCTCCTCAAGTCTTCCCTTGTACTTAAGTATTTGAGTATGTGAACACGTTGCAGATTTGCCTGTGGAATTTTCTGCGCAGATTCTGCATTTCTTGGCAGAAAACGCAGGTAAAAATCAGTGTGGATTTTCTTGAGTTTTTTTCTTACGGATTTGTATGCGTTTTTGTAAGCTAAATAAAGATCTATTTTAAAAAAAAAGAATTGTGATGTCATTTCTTGTGCAACCTCTTCATTTACATACTCCATTGAAGAATAATGTTTAGACACACAGATAGATAGATAGATAGATAGCTGGAGCTATAGATAGATCTATAGATAGATAGACCTATCGATAGATGTATCGATAGATAGATTTATCGATAGATAGATCTATCTATCGATAGATCTAACTATAGATCTATCTATAGATCTATCTTTTGATATACAGTTAGGTCCATATATATATATATATATATATTTGGACAGAGGCAAAACTTTTCTAATTTTGGTTATAGACATTACCACAATTAATTTTAAACAAAACTATTCAGATGCAGTTGAAGTTCAGACCTTCAGCTTTCATTTGAGGGTATCCACATTAAAATTGGATGAAGGGTTTAGGAGTTTCAGCTCCTTAACATGTGCCACCCTGTTTTTAAAAGGACCCAAAGTAATTGGACAGATTCAATAATTTTAAATAAAATGTTCATTTTTAGTACTTGGTTGAAAACCCTTTGTTGGCAATGACTTCCTGAAGTCTTGAACTCATGGACATCACCAGATGCTGTGTTTCCTCCTTTTTGATGCTCTGCCAGGCCTTCACTGCGGTGGTTTTCAGTTGCTGTTTGTTTGTGGGCCTTTCTGTCTGAAGTTTAGTCTTTAACAAGTGAAATGCATGCTCAATTGGGTTGAGATCAGGTGACTGACTTGGCCATTCAAGAATATTCCACTTCTTTGCTTTAATAAACTCCTGGGTTGCTTTGGCTTTATGTTTTGGGTCATTGTCCATCTGTAGTATGAAACGATGACCAATCAGTTTGGCTGCATTTGGCTGGATCTGAGCACACAGTATGGCTCTGAATACCTCAGAATTAATTTGGCTGCTTCCGTCCTGTGTCACATCATAAATAAACACTAGTGACCCAGTGCCACTGGCAGCCATGCATGCCCAAGCCATCACACTGCCTCCGCTGTGTTTTACAGATGATGTGGTATGCTTTGGATCAGGAGCTGTACCACGCCTTCGCCATACTTTTCTCTTCCAATTATTCTGGTAGAGGTTGATCTTGGTTTCATCTGTCCAAAGAATGTTCTTCCAGAACTGTGCTGGCTTTTTTAGATGTTTGTTAGCAAAGTGCAGTGTAGCCTTTTTATTCTTGATGCTTATGAGTGGCTTGCACCGTGCAGTGAACCCTCTGTATTTACTTTCATGCAGTCTTCTCTTTATGGTAGATTTGGATATTGATACGCCGACCTCCTGGAGAGTGTTGTTCACTTGGTTGGCTGTTGTGAAAGGGTTTCTCTTCACCATGGACATTATTCTGTGATCATCCACCACTGTTGTTCTCCGTGGGCGCCCAGGTCTTTTTGCATTGATGAGTTCACCAGTGCTTTCTTTCTTTCTCAGGATGTACCAAACTGTAAATTTTGCCACTCCTAATATTGTAGCAATTTCTCGGATGGGTTTTTTCTGTTTTCGCAGCTTAATGATGGCTTGTTTCACCTGCATGGAGAGCTCCTTTGACCGCATGTTTACTTCAGAGCAAAACCTTCCAAATGCAAGCACCACAACTCAAATCAACTCCAGGCCTTTTATCTGCTTAATTGAGAATTACATAACGAAGGGATTGCCCACACCTGTCCATGAAATAGCCTTGGAGTCAATTGTCCAATTACTTTTGGTCCCTTTAAAAACAGGGTGGCACATGTTACGGAGCTGAAACTCCTAAACCCTTCATCCAATTTTAATGTGGATACCCTCAAATGAAAGCTGAAAGTCTGAACTTCAACTGCATCTGAATTGTTTTGTTTAAAATTTATTGTGGTAATGTCTATAACCAAAATTAGAAAAATGTTGTCTCTGTCCAAATATATATGGACCTAACTGTATCTAGAAGTCCAAAAAATCAGAGGCAGCACACCATTATGGATAAAGTTTTGAAGGTGTTCAAGTTTTAATAGCCCATCATGGCGACGTTTCAGCTCATAAAGAGCCTTTTTCAAGCTATATAGATAGATATATCTATACATAGATATATCTATAGATACAGTGCCTTGCAAAAGTATTCAGCCCCCTGGAACTTTTCAACCTTTTCCCACATATCATGCTTCAAACATAAAGATACCAAATGTAATTTTTTGGTGAAGAATCAACGAGTGGAACACAATTGTGAAGTTGAACAAAATTTATTGGTTATTTTAAATTTTTGTGGAAATTCAAAAACCGAAAAGTGAGGCGTGCAATATTATTCGGCCCCTTTACTTTCAGTGCAGCAAACCCACTCCAGAAGTTCATTGTGGATCTCTGAATGATCCAATGTTGTCCTAAATGCCTAATGATGATAAATATAATCCACCTGTGTGTAATCAAGTCTCCGTATAAATGCACCTGTTGTGTGATCGTCTCAGGGTTCTGTTTGAAGCACAGAGAGCATCATGAAGACCAAGGAACATAACAGGCAGGTCTGTGATACTGTTGTGGAGAAGTTTAAAGTTGGATTTGGATACAAAATGATTTCGAAAACTTTAAACATCGCAAGGAGCACTGTGCAAGCGATCATATTGAAATGGAAGGAGTATCATACCACTGCAAATCTACCAAGACCCGGCCGTCCCTCTAAACTTTCATCTCAAACAAGGAGAAGACTGATCAGAGATGCAGCCAAGAGGCCCATGATCACTCTGGATGAACTGCAGAGATCTACAGCTGAGGCGGGACAGTCTGTCCATAGGACAACAATCAGTCGTACACTGCACAAATCTGACCTTTATGGAAGAGTGGCAAGTAGAAAGCCATTTCTCAAAGATATCAATAAAAAGTGTCGTTTAAAGTTTGCAACAAGCCCCCTGGGAAACACACCAGACATTTGGAAGAAAGTGCTTTGGTCAGATGAAACCAAAATCGAACTTTTTGGCAACAATGCCAAACGATATGTTTGGCATAAAGGCAACACAGCTCATCACCCTGAACACACCATCCCCACTGTCAAACGTGGTGGTAGCATCATGGTTTGGGCCTGCTTTTCTTCAGCAGGGACAGGGAAGATGGTTAAAATTGATGGGAAGATGGATGGAGCCAAATACAGGACCATTCTTGAAGAATGGTCTATTCATTGAAAGGGAATGCGTCAAATATATTTTCTAATTATGTCTGATTTTTATGATATAGGGATCACTAAAATAATTACTCAATATCTATCTTTGGCAATTTTATTGAGACTGCAACACTATAGATTGACTAATTCGCTATAATAGCGTGTTACACATATCCTCTTTGTGTCATAATGGGGTAGATATGATTACTTGTACAATCGTTTCTTACACTGTGATTGTCATCCCCAGATAATCTTTCACACTAGGATATGTGCAGTTTCTTTCAATGATTGTCCTATATAATCCTCTCTATACCTTCCCTTTAAGTATATAAACTCTGGTTAAATATTTAGACTATACTTGCACCTTTTGATTTATTTATAATTGATAGTCACATTAACCTATTGATCGCCATATCAGTCAGCCGCCATGTCAATCTCAGTAACATACTACCTTGTTGTATACTTTGGAACTCTGTTATTCCGTTCGGCACAACAACATAGATCCAGGCGCAGATGCGCTTCGCGCGTGCGCTGCACTAACCCTGTGCTGGGGAAAGCTCGGACGCGTTGCCATGGTGGTGTGAAGTGATGACGCACGTCCTCCTTCCCATCATTCGCGTCACGTGCCGGGCCGCCTCCTCACGGGGCGGGGCATCACGCACAACAGCGCGCCAATTCGCTGATTGGCCCTCACCTTCACATACATGTACCCATGACCCTTAGCTTTTAACCATGCCTCCTGACGAAGCCGTGGGCGGTGAAACGCGCGTCGAGGCATAACACAGCGGCACACAAGGAACACTATGTCCCAAGGTAAGGTAATATGGTCCGTTGCCTTTACTCTAAGGCTTTAGATAAAACTAACTGCCAGTTTAAAATAACTGCTGCTGCTGGGTTATATTGGGTCACTACTAGAAAGTAGAGAGTACCAATTACTATTAACCACCAGGTACTTGTAATACTTTGAGATAGCTATCCTTCACAGTGGGATGTTAATTGGTTTTTAGCTCTCTCAACCCACCTGATGGTGTAAACTCAAATATGTATCTAATTACACAATGGCAGGTTACTAGATCTATCTATCTATCAATACATCTATCGATAGGTCTATCTATCTATCTATCTATCTATCTATCTATCTATCTATCTATTAATCAGATAGGTAACCACTTGTATGCAAAATACTATGTCATGCACCAATAAATACATAAATCCTCCCAAATTAAAAAGTGCAAAAAAAGACAACGTATAAAATTATTTTATTGAAAGTAATATAAAGTATAAAAAAGTAATATAATCACAAAATATAGCTGATATATATGGGCACAATATAATGGTATTAAAGGACACCAACCAAAATATTACAAAATAATACAAAATAATATATAAACCTCCACACTAATATGATATATCCTAGCACTATTCCAAAAAATGCAAAACAATTGTGGTAAAAAGTTGATAAAAAAAGGGATTGATATATAAAAGCCACTCAAGATACGCCCCCGTTAAATAGATCTTTATTTAGCTTACAAAAACGCATACAAATCCGTAAGAAAAAAACTCAAGAAAATCTGCATCAAAAGTTCCAAGGGGCCGAATACTTTCGCAAGGCACTGTAGATATATCTATAGATAGATAGATAATAGATAGATAATACCAAGCCCGATTTTTAGTAATAAACATAATAAAATGATGCATAAAGAGTTAAATAAAGACACACACACAAAATCTGCATTTGGCCGGGGTCACACTTGCGAGAAACTTGCATGAGTCTCGCACTTCAGTACCCGGCACTGCCGACAGTGTTATGACCTGGTGGTTAAGAGGCCACACTGAAATGACCTGGTGGCTAAAACGCAACATGGAACGAGCTCTGAGAAGGTGGTATCTCTACTGACCGCAGTCCCAGTTATGAACAGGTGATTCAGAACCACAATGGACCTAGTGGTTAAGAGCACACAAAGTGACCTGATAGTTACTAATAACATAGGACGAGCTCTGAGACGTGGGAACTCTGCTGACCGCAATCCCTAATCCTATCATACCACACTAGAGGTAGCCGTGGAGCGCTCCTGACCAGACCTAGGCGCCTCGGGCACAGCCTGAGAAACTAGCTATCCCTGAAGATAGAAAAATAAGCCTACCTTGCCTCAGAGAAATTCCCCAAAGGAAAAGGCAGCCCCCCACATATAATGACTGTGAGTAAAGATGAAAATACAAACACAGAGATGAAATAGATTTTAGCAAGGTGAGGCCCGACTTACTGAATAGACCGAGGATAGGAAAGATAGCTTTGCGGTCAGCACAAAAACCTACAAACAACCACGCAGAGGTCGCAAAAAGACCCTCTGCACCGACTAACGGTACGGAGGTGCTCCCTCTGCGTCTCAGAGCTTCCAGCAAGCAAGAAAAACCAATATAGCAAGCTGGACAGAAAATATAGCAAACAAAAGTAACACAAGCAAAACTTAGCTTATGCAGGGCAGACAGGCCACGAGAACGATCCAGGAGAGAGCAAGACCAATACTGGAACATTGACTGGAGGCCAGGAAAAAAGAACTAGGTGGAGTTAAATAGAGCAGCACCTAACGATTTAACCTCGTCTCCTGGGGAAGGAAACTCAGAAGCCACAGCCCCACTCACATCCACCAGAGGAAGCTCATAGACAGAACCAGCCGAAGTACCACTCATGACCACAGGAGGGAGCTTGACCACAGAATTCACAACAGTACCCCCCCCTTGAGGAGGGGTCACCGAACCCTCACCAGAGCCCCCAGGCCGACCAGGATGAGCCAAATGAAAGGCACGAACCAGATCGGCAGCATGAACATCAGAGGCAAAGACCCAGGAATTATCTTCCTGACCATAACCCTTCCACTTAACCATGTACTGGAGTTCCCGTCTCGAAATACGAGAATCCAAAATCTTCTCCACTATATACTCCAACTCCCCCTCAACCAAAACCGGGGCAGGAGGATCAACGGATGGAACCACAGGTGCCACGTATCTCCGCAACAATGACCTATGGAATACGTTATGGATGGAAAAATAAGCTGGAAGGGTCAAACGAAAAGACACAGGATTAAGAACCTCAGAAATCCTATACGGACCAATGAAACGAGGCTTAAACTTAGGAGAGGAAACTTTCATAGGAATATAACGAGATGACAACCAAACCAAATCCCCAACACGAAGTCGGGGACCCACACAGCACCTGCGGTTAGCGAAACGTTGAGCCTTCTCCTGAGACAATGTCAAATTGTCCACTACATGAGTCCAAATCTGCTGCAACCTATCCACCACAGTATCCACACCAGGACAGTCAGAAGACTCAACCTGCCCTGAAGAGAAACGAGGATGGAAACCAGAATTGCAGAAAAACGGCGAAACCAAAGTAGCCGAGCTGGCCCGATTATTAAGGGCGAACTCAGCCAAAGGCAAAAAGGACACCCAATCATCCTGATCAGCAGAAACAAAACATCTCAGATATGTTTCCAAGGTCTGATTGGTTCGTTCAGTCTGGCCATTTGTCTGAGGATGGAAAGCCGAGGAAAAAGACAAATCAATGCCCATCCTAGCACAAAAGGCTCGCCAAAACCTCTAAACAAACTGGGAACCTCTGTCAGAAACGATGTTCTCTGGAATGCCATGTAAACGAACCACATGCTGGAAAAACAATGGCACCAAATCAGAGGAGGAAGGCAATTTAGACAAGGGTACCAAATGGACCATCTTAGAGAAGCGATCACAAACCACCCAAATGACCGACATTTTTTGAGAGACGGGGAGATCCGAAATAAAATCCATAGAGATATGTGTCCAGGGCCTCTTCGGGACTGGCAAGGGCAAAAGCAACCCACTGGCACGAGAACAGCAGGGCTTAGCCCGAGCACAAATACCACAGGACTGCACAAACGAACGCACATCCCGCGACAGAGACGGCCACCAAAAGGATCTAGCCACCAAATCTCTGGTACCAAAGATTCTAGGATGACCAGCCAACACCGAACAATGAACCTCAGAGATAACTCTACTCGTCCATTTATCAGGGACAAACAGTTTCTCCGCTGGGCAACGGTCAGGTCTATTAGCCTGAAATTTTTGCAGCACCCGCCGCAAATCAGGGGAGATGGCAGACAAAATTACCCCCTCTTTGACAATACTCGCCGGCTCAGGCAAACCCGGAGAGTCGGGCACAAAACTCCTAGACAGGGCATCCGCCTTCACATTTTTAGAGCCCGGAAGGTACGAAACCACAAAGTCAAAACGGGAGAAAAACAGCGACCAACGAGCCTGTCTAGGATTCAACCGTTTGGCAGACTCGAGATAAGTCAAGTTCTTGTGATCAGTCAAGACCACCACGCGATGCTTAGCTCCTTCAAGCCAATGACGCCACTCCTCGAATGCCCACTTCATGGCCAGCAACTTTCGATTGCCAACATCATAATTACGCTCAGCAGGCGAAAACTTCCTGGAAAAGAAGGCGCATGGTTTCATCACCGAGCCATCAGAACTTCTTTGCGACAAAACAGCCCCTGCTCCAATCTCAGAAGCATCAACCTCGACCTGGAACGGGAGCGAAACATCTGGTTGGCACAACACAGGGGCAGAAGAAAAACGACGCTTCAACTCTTGAAAAGCTTCCACAGCAGCAGAAGACCAATTGACCACATCAGCACCCTTCTTGGTTAAATCAGTCAACGGTTTAGCAATACTAGAAAAATTATTGATGAAGCGACGATAAAAATTAGCAAAGCCCAGGAACTTTTGCAGACTCTTCAGAGATGTCGGCTGAGTCCAATCATAAATGGCCTGAACTTTAACAGGGTCCATCTCGATAGTAGAAGGGGAAAAAATGAAACCCAAAAATGAAACCTTCTGAACACCAAAGAGACACTTTGACCCCTTCACAAACAAAGAATTCGCACGCAGGACCTGGAACACCATTCTGACCTGCTTCACGTGAGACTCCCAATCATCCGAGAAGACCAAAATATCATCCAAGTATACAATCAGGAATTTATCCAGGTACTCTCGGAAGATGTCATGCATAAAGGACTGAAACACTGATGGAGCATTAGAAAGCCTGAATGGCATAACCAGGTACTCAAAATGGCCCTCGGGCGTATTAAATGCTGTTTTCCATTCATCGCCCTGTTTAATACGCACAAGATTATACGCACCACGAAGATCTATCTTGGTGAACCAACTAGCCCCCTTAATCCGAGCAAACAAATCAGACAGCAGCGGCAAGGGGTACTGAAATTTGACTGTGATTTTATTTAGAAGGCGGTAATCAATACAAGGTCTCAGCGAACCATCCTTCTTGGCCACAAAAAAGAACCCTGCTCCCAATGGTGACGACGACGGGCGAATATGACCCTTCTCCAAGGATTCCTTTACGTAACTCCGCATAGCGGCGTGCTCAGGCACAGACAAATTAAACAGTCGACCTTTAGGAAACTTACTACCAGGAATCAAATCGATAGCACAATCGCAATCCCTATGCGGAGGTAGGGCACTGGACTTGGGCTCATCAAATACATTCCGGTAATTCGACAAGAACTCTGGGACCTCAGAAGGCGTGGATGATAAAATAGACAGAAATGGAACATCACCATGTACCCCCTGACAACCCCAGCTGGACACAGACATTGATTTCCAATCCAATACTGGGTTATGGACTTGTAGCCATGGCAACCCCAACACGACCACATCATGCAGATTTTGCAACACCAAAAAGCGAATATCCTCCTGATGCGCAGGAGCCATGCACATGGTCAGCTGGTTCCAGTACTGAGGCTTATTCTTGGCCAAAGGCGTAGCATCAATTCCTCTCAATGGAATAGGATACTGCAAGGGCTCCAAGAAAAACCCACAGCGCCTAGCAAACTCCAAGTCCATCAAATTCAGGGCAGCGCCTGAATCCACAAATGCCATGACAGAATAGGATGACAAAGAGCAGATCAAAGTAACGGACAAAAGAAATTTCGACTGTACCGTACCAATGGTGGCAGACCTAGCGAACCGCTTAGTGCGCTTAGGACAATCGGAGATAGCATGAGTGGAATCACCACAGTAAAAACACAGCCCATTCTGACGTCTGTGTTCTTGCCGTTCAGCTCTGGTCAAAGTCCTATCGCACTGCATAGCCTCAGGTTTATGCTCAGATAATACCGTCAAATGGTGCACAGTTTTACGCTCACGCAAGCGTCGACCGATCTGAATGGCCAAAGACATAGACTCATTCAGACCAGCAGGCATGGGAAATCCCACCATGACATCCTTAAGGGCTTCAGAGAGACCCTTTCTGAAAATTGCTGCCAGCGCACATTCATTCCATTGAGTGAGCACAGACCACTTCCTAAACTTCTGACAATATATCTCAACCTCATCCTGACCCTGACACAGAGCCAGCAAATTTGTCTCTGCCTGATCCACTGAATTAGGTTCATCATAAAGCAATCCGAGCGCCAGAAAAAACGCATTAATATTACATAATGCAGGATCTCCTGGCGCAAGGGAAAATGCCCAGTCTTGAGGGTCGCCACGTAATAAAGAAATAATGATCTTAACTTGTTGAACTGGGTCACAAGAGGAGCGGGGTTTCAAAGCCAGAAACAGTTTACAATTATTTTTAAAACTCAGAAACTTAGCTCTATCTCCAGAAAACAAATCAGGAATAGGAATTCTTGGTTCTAACATAGAATTCTGAACCACAAAGTCTTGAATATTTTGTACTCTTGCAGTGAGATGATCCACACAAGAAGACAGACCTTTAATGTCCATCACTACACCTGTGTCCTGAACCACCCAAATGTCTAGGGGAAAAGAAAGACAAAACACAGTGCAAAGAAAAAAAAATGGTCTCAGAACTTCTCTTTTCCCTCTATTGAGAAGCATTAGTACTTTGGGCCTCCAGTACTGTTATGAACAGGTGATTCAGAACCACAATGGACCTAGTGGTTAAGAGCACACAAAGTGACCTGATAGTTACTAATAACATAGGACGAGCTCTGAGACGTGGGAACTCTGCTGACCGCAATCCCTAATCCTATCATACCACACTAGAGGTAGCCGTGGAGCGCTCCTGACCAGACCTAGGCGCCTCGGGCACAGCCTGAGAAACTAGCTAGCCCTGAAGATAGAAAAATAAGCCTACCTTGCCTCAGAGAAATTCCCCAAAGGAAAAGGCAGCCCCCCACATATAATGACTGTGAGTAAAGATGAAAATACAAACACAGAGATGAAATAGATTTTAGCAAAGTGAGGCCCGACTTACTGAATAGACTGAAGATAGGAAAGATAGCTTTGCGGTCAGCACAAAAACCTACAAACAACCACGCAGAGGGCGCAAAAAGACCCTCCGCACCGACTAATGGTACGGAGGTGCTCCCTCTGCGTCTCAGAGCTTCCAGCAAGCAAGAAAAAAACCAATATAGCAAGCTGGACAGAAAATATAGCAAACAAAAGTAACACAAGCAAAACTTAGCTTATGCAGGGCAGACAGGCCACGAGAACGATCCAGGAGAGAGTAAGACCAATACTGGAACATTGACTGGAGGCCAGGAATAAAGAACTAGGTGGAGTTAAATAGAGCAGCACCCAACGACTTAACCTTGTCACCTGAGGAAGGAAACTCAGAAGCCACAGCCCCACTCACATCCACCAGAGGAAGCTCATAGACAGAACCAGCCGAAGTACCACTTATGACCACAGGAGGGAGCTTGACCACAGAATTCACAACAAGTCCCTAATCCTAACAACACAACTAGAAATAGCCGTGGGATGTTCCTGACACTCCCTAGACACCTCTTCACAGCCTAAGATATAACTACCCCTAAAGAAGGAAATAGAAAGCTATCTTGCCTCAGAGAAACCCCCAAAAGGAAAGACAGCCCCCCACAAATATTGACTGTGAAAGGAGAGGGAAATGACGAACACAGAAATGAAATTAGAATTCAGCAAAGGGGAGGCCAATACTAAACTAGATAGACAGAGAGCAGAGGATACTGTGCGGTCAGTATTAAAAACTACAAAATCCACGCAGAGTTTACAAAAATGAACTCCACACCGACTCACGGTGTGAAGGGGCAAATCTGCTTCCCAGAGCTTCCAGCTAGCCTAAATAAGACATAGTGACAAGCTGGACAAAAGAGACAAAATGCAAAGCAATAGAGTCCAAACAAATGGACAAACAAACGAGCAAAACTTATCTTTTGCAGACAAGGACTGGCCAAATGAGAAATCCAAGGGAAGAATCAAATCCAACCAAGAACATTGACAGCAGGCATGGACTAAAGCCCAGAGCAGGTTTAAATAACAAACCCAGGCAAGGCGATTAGTGAAGGCAGCTGCTACAGCTACCTAACGGAGCAGCAGTTCCACTCGAAACCACCAGAGGGAGCCCAAGGGCAGAACTCGCAAACACACTATTAGCAACCACAGGAGGGAGCTCCAGAACGGAACTCACAACAGTACCCCCCCTTGAGGAGGGGTCACCGAACCCTCACCAGAGCTCCCAGGCCGATCAGGACGAGCCAAATGGAAAGCATGAACCAAATTGGGAGCATGAACATCCGAGGCAACAACCCAAGAATTATCCTCCTGGCCATAACCCTTCCACTTGACCAGATACTGAAGCTTCCGCCTCGATAAACGAGAATCCAAAATCTTCTCTACCACATATTCCAATTCCCCCTCAACCAACATCGGAGCAGGAGGATCAACGGAGGGAACCATAGGTACCACATATCTCTGCAACAAGGATCTATGGAACACATTATGAATGGAAAAGGAAGCTGGAAGGGCCAAACCAAAAGACACTGGATTGATAATTTCAGAAATCTTATAAGGCCCAATAAAGCGAGGCTTGAACTTAGGGGAAGAAACCTTCATAGGAACATGACGAGAAGAAAACCAGACCAAATCCCCAACACGAAGCCGGGGACCAACACACCGACGACGGTTAGCAAAACACTGAGCCTTCTCCTGAGACAACGTCAAATTGTCCACCACATGAGTCAAAATTTGCTGCAACATGTCCACCACAGAATCCACACCAGGACAGTCAGAAGGCTCAAGCTGCCCTGAAGAAAAACGAGGATGAAAACCAAAGTTACAAAAAAAGGCGAAACCAAGGTAGCCGAACTAGCCCGATTATTAAGGGCAAACTCGGCCACCGGCAAAAAGGTCACCCAATCATCCTGATCAGCAGACACGAAGCATCTCAAATAGGTTTCCAAGGTCTGATTGGTTCGCTCCGTTTGGCCATTTGTCTGAGGATGGAATGCAGAAGAAAAAGACAAATCAATGCCCATTCTAGCACAAAAGGACCGCCAAAACCTAGAAACGAACTGGGAACCTCTGTCAGACAGAATATTCTCCGGAATACCATGCAAACGAACCACATGCTGAAAAAATAATGGAACCAAATCAGAAGAGGAAGGCAACTTAGGCAACGGCACCAAATGGACCATCTTAGAAAACCAGTCACAAACCACCCAGATAACAGACATCTTCTGAGAAACAGGAAGATCATAGTAACATAGTAACATAGTAACATAGTTAGTAAGGCCGAAAAAAGACATTTGTCCATCCAGTTCAGCCTATATTCCATCATAATAAATCCCCAGATCTACGTCCTTCTACAGAACCTAATAATTGTATGATACAATATTGTTCTGCTCCAGGAAGACATCCAGGCCTCTCTTGAACCCCTCGACTGAGTTCGCCATCACCACCTCCTCAGGCAAGCAATTCCAGATTCTCACTGCCCTAACAGTAAAGAATCCTCTTCTATGTTGGTGGAAAAACCTTCTCTCCTCCAGACGCAAAGAATGCCCCCTTGTGCCCGTCACCTTCCTTGGTATAAACAGATCCTCAGCGAGATATTTGTATTGTCCCCTTATATACTTATACATGGTTATTAGATCGCCCCTCAGTCGTCTTTTTTCTAGACTAAATAATCCTAATTTCGCTAATCTATCTGGGTATTGTAGTTCTCCCATCCCCTTTATTAATTTTGTTGCCCTCCTTTGTACTCTCTCTAGTTCCATTATATCCTTCCTGAGCACCGGTGCCCAAAACTGGACACAGTACTCCATGTGCGGTCTAACTAGGGATTTGTACAGAGGCAGTATAATGCTCTCATCATGTGTATCCAGACCTCTTTTAATGCACCCCATGATCCTGTTTGCCTTGGCAGCTGCTGCCTGGCACTGGCTGCTCCAGGTAAGTTTATCATTAACTAGGATCCCCAAGTCCTTCTCCCTGTCAGATTTACCCAGTGGTTTCCCGTTCAGTGTGTAATGGTGATATTGATTCCCTCTTCCCATGTGTATAACCTTACATTTATCATTGTTAAACCTCATCTGCCACCTTTCAGCCCAAGTTTCCAACTTATCCAGATCCATCTGTAGCAGAATACTATCTTCTCTTGTATTAACTGCTTTACATAGTTTTGTATCATCTGCAAATATCGATATTTTACTGTGTAAACCTTCTACCAGATCATTAATGAATATGTTGAAGAGAACAGGTCCCAATACTGACCCCTGCGGTACCCCACTGGTCACAGCGACCCAGTTAGAGACTATACCATTTATAACCACCCTCTGCTTTCTATCACTAAGCCAGTTACTAACCCATTTACACACATTTTCCCCCAGACCAAGCATTCTCATTTTGTGTACCAACCTCTTGTGCGGCACGGTATCAAACGCTTTGGAAAAATCGAGATATACCACGTCCAATGACTCACCGTGGTCCAGTCTATAGCTTACCTCTTCATAAAAACTGATTAGATTGGTTTGACAGGAGCGATTTCTCATAAACCCATGCTGATATGGAGTTAAACAGTTATTCTCATTGAGATAATCCAGAATAACATCCCTCAGAAACCCTTCAAATATTTTACCAACAATAGAGGTTAGACTTACTGGCCTATAATTTCCAGGTTCACTTTTAGAGCCCTTTTTGAATATTGGCACCACATTTGCTATGCGCCAGTCCTGCGGAACAGACCCTGTCGCTATAGAGTCACTAAAAATAAGAAATAATGGTTTATCTATTACGTTACTTAGTTCTCTTAGTACTCGTGGGTGTATGCCATCCGGACCCGGAGATTTATCTATTTTAATCTTATTTAGCCGGTTTCGCACCTCTTCTTGGGTTAGATTGGTGACCCTTAATATAGGGTTTTCATTGTTTCTTGGGATTTCACCTAGCATTTCATTTTCCACCGTGAATACCGTGGAGAAGAAGGTGTTTAATATGTTAGCTTTTTCCTCGTCATCTACAACCATTCTTTCCTCACTATTTTTTAAGGGGCCTACATTTTCAGTTTTTATTCTTTTACTATTGATATAGTTGAAGAACAGTTTGGGATTAGTTTTACTCTCCTTAGCAATGTGCTTCTCTGTTTCCTTTTTGGCAGCTTTAATTAGTTTTTTAGATAAAGTATTTTTCTCCCTATAGTTTTTTAGAGCTTCAATGGTGCCATCCTGCTTTAGTAGTGCAAATGCTTTCTTTTTACTGTTAATTGCCTGTCTTACTTCTTTGTTTAGCCACATTGGGTTTTTCCTATTTCTAGTCCTTTTATTCCCACAAGGTATAAACCGCTTACACTGCCTATTTAGGATGTTCTTAAACATTTCCCATTTATTATCTGTATTCTCATTTCTGAGGATATTGTCCCAGTCTACCAGATTAAGGGCATCTCTAAGCTGTTCAAACTTTGCCTTCCTAAAGTTCAGTGTTTTTGTGACTCCCTGACAAGTCCCCCTAGTGAAAGACAGGTGAAACTGCACAATATTGTGGTCGCTATTTCCTAAATGCCCAACCACCTGCAGATTTGTTATTCTGTCAGGTCTATTAGATAGTATTAGGTCTAAAAGTGCTGCTCCTCTGGTTGGATTCTGCACCAATAAATAATAAAATCCGTGGAAATATGCGTCCAGGGCCTCTCAGGAATAGGCAAAGGCAAAAGCAACCCGCTGGCACGGGAACAGCAAGGCTTAGCCCGAGCACAGGTCCCACAGGACTGTACAAACGAACGCACATACCGCGACAAGGAAGGCCACCAAAAGGACCTAGCCACCAAATCTCTGGTACCGAAAATCCCAGGGTGACCAGCCAACACCGAACAATGAACCTCAGAAATTACCCTACTAGTCCATCTATCAGGAACAAACAATTTCCCCACAGGACAGCGGTCAGGTTTATCAGCCTGAAACTCCTGAAGTACCCGCCGTAAATCAGGGGAGATGGCAGAAAGAATCACCCCCTTCTTGAGGATCCCAGCCGGCTCAAGAACTCCCGGAGGATCAGGCAAAAAACTTCTAGAAAGGGCATCAGCCTTCACATTCTTAGATCCAGGAATATACGAGACCACAAAATCAAAACGTGAGAAAAACAAAGACCACCGAGCCTGTCTAGGATTCAACCGCTTAGCAGACTCGATGTAAATCAGATTCTTGTGATCAGTCAAGACCACCACGCGATGCTTGGCTCCCTCAAGCCAATGTCGCCACTCCTCAAATGCCCACTTCATAGCCAACAACTCCCGATTGCCGACATCATAATTACGCTCAGAAGACGAAAATTTTCTGGAGAAGAAGGCACATGGTTTCATCAAAGAGCCATCAGAATTTCTCTGAGACAAAACGGCCCCTGCCCCAATCTCAGAAGCATCAACCTCAACCTGAAAAGGGAGAGAAACATCTGGCTGACGCAACACAGGGGCAGAAGTAAAACGACGTTTAAGCTCCTGAAAGGCCTCAACAGCCGCAGAGGACCAATTCACCACATCAGCGCCCTTCCTCGTCAAATCGGTCAGAGGCTTCACCACACTAGAAAAATTAGCAATAAAGCGACGATAAAAATTGGCAAAGCCCAAAAATTTCTGAAGGCTCTTTACAGATGTAGGTTGAGTCCAATCATGAATGGCCTGGACTTTAACAGGGTCCATTTCAATAGCCGAGGGAGAAAAAATGAAACCCAAAAAAGAAACCCTCTGAACTCCAAAGAGGCACTTAGACCCCTTCACAAACAACGCATTAGTACGAAGGACCTGAAACACCATCCTAACCTGCTTCACATGAGACTCCCAATCATCGGAGAAAACCAAAATATCATCCAAATACACAATCATAAATTTATCCAGATAATTCCGGAAGATATCATGCATAAAGGACTGAAATACCGATGGAGCATTAGAGAGCCCGAATGGCATCACAAGATATTCAAAATGGCCTTCAGGCGTATTAAATGCTGTTTTCCATTCATCACCTTGTTTAATACGCACAAGATTATACGCCCCTCGGAGGTCGATTTTAGTAAACCAACTAGCACCCTTAATCTGAGCAAAGAAATCAGAAAGCAAAGGTAACGGATACTGGAATTTGACAGTGATCTTATTGAGAAGGCGATAATCTATACAGGGTCTCAAGGAGCCATCCTTCTTGGCAACAAAAAAAAATCCCGCTCCCAACGGTGACGAAGACGGGCGAATATGCCCTTTCTCCAAGGACTCCTTTACATAACTCCGCATAGCGGCATGCTCTTGCACAGACAGATTGAAAAGTCGGCCCTTAGGGAACTTACAGCCAGGAATCAAATTAATGGCGCAATCGCAGTCCCTATGAGGAGGCAGGGAACTGGACTTGGGCTCATCAAATACATCCTGGAAATCCGACAGAAACTCAGGAACTTCAGAAGAAGGGGACGAGGAAATGGACATCAAAGGAATATCACTATGTATTCCCTGACAACCCCAACCAGTCACAGACATAGATCTCCAATCCAGCACTGGATTATGTTCCTGTAACCATGGAAAACCCAGCACAACAACATCATGCAAATTATGCAACACCAAAAAACGAATATTTTCCTGATGTGCTGGAGCCATGCACATGGTCAACTGCGTCCAGTACTGAGGTTTATCCTTGGCCAATGGCGTAGCATCAATCCCCCTTAAGGGAATAGGACTCTGCAAAGGTTCCAAGGAAAAACCACAGCGCCTGGCAAACTCTAAGTCCATTAAGTTCAGGGCAGCGCCAGAATCCACAAATGCCATAACAGAAAAGGACGACAATGAGCAAATCAGGGTAACAGACAAGAGAAATTTAGGCTGTACAGTACTGATGGTAACAGACCTAGCGACCCTCCTAGTACGCTTAGGGCAATCAGAAATAGCATGAGCAGAATCACCACAGTAAAAACACAGGCCATTCTGACGTCTGAATTTCTGCCTTTCTGCTCTAGTCAAAATCCTATCACATTGCATAGGCTCAGGACTTCGCTCAGAGGACACTGCCATATGGTGCACCGCCTTGCGCTCATGCAAGCACCGATCAATCTGAATGGCTAGAGACATAGACTCGCTCAAACCGGCAGGCGCAGGAAAGCCCACCATAACATCTTTAATGGTTTCAGAAAGACCTTTTCTGAAAATAGCAGCCAGCGCCTCTTCATTCCATTTAGTGAGCACAGACCATTTTCTAAATTTCTGGCAATATAACTCTGCCGCTTCCTGACCCTGACACAGGGCCAACAGTGTTTTCTCAGCATGCTCTACAGAGTTTGGTTCGTCATACAACAATCCGAGCGCCTGAAAAAATGCATCTACATTCAATAATGCCGGATTCCCTGTTTCAAGAGCAAATGCCCAGTCTTGAGGATAACCACGCAGTAAGGATATGATGATTTTTACTTGCTGAATGGGATCACCAGAAGAACGGGGTTTCAAAGCAAAAAACAATTTGCAGCTATTTTTAAGGTTCAAAAACTTGGATCTGTCCCCAAAAAACAAATCAGGAGTAGGAATTTTTGGCTCTAGAGCCGGAGTCTGAACAATATAATCTTGGATACTCTGGACTCTTGCAGCAAGTTGATCCACACGAGAAAACAAACCCTGAACCTTCATACCAGAGCATATATCCAGCACCACCCAGATATTAAGAGGAAAAAAAGGCAGAACAGAGCACAGAAAAAAAATGGTTCAGAACTCTTTTTTTTTCCCTTCTTTTGAGATGCATTCAATTCATTCTTGGCCTGCTGTACTGTTATGACCTGGTGGTTAAGAGGCCACACTGAAATGACCTGGTGGCTAAAACACAACATGGAACGAGCTCTGAGAAGGTGGTATCTCTACTGACCGCAGTCCCTAATCCTAACAACACAACTAGAAATAGCCGTGGGATGTTCCTGACACTCCCTAGACACCTCTTCACAGCCTAAGATATAACTACCCCTAAAGAAGGAAATAGAAAGCTATCTTGCCTCAGAAAAACCCCCAAAAGGAAAGACAGCCCCCCACAAATATTGACTGTGAAAGGAGAGGGAAATGACGAACACAGAAATGAAATTAGAATTCAGCAAAGGGGAGGCCAATACTAAACTAGATAGACAGAGAGCAAAGGATACTGTGCGGTCAGTATTAAAACTACAAAATCCACGCAGAGTTTACAAAAATGAACTCCACACCGACTCACGGTGTGGAGGGGCAAATCTGCTTCCCAGAGCTTCCAGCTAGCCTAAATAAGACATAGTGACAAGCTGGACAAAAGAGACAAAATGCAAAGCAATAGAGTCCAAACAAATGGACAAACAAACTAGCAAAACTTATCTTTTGCAGACAAGGACTGGCTAAATGAGAAATCCAAGGGAAGAATCAAATCCAACCAAGAACATTGACAGCAGGCATGGACTAAAGCCCAGAGCAGGTTTAAATAACAAACCCAGGCAAGGCGATTAGTGAAGGCAGCTGCTACAGCTACCTAACGGAGCAGCAGTTCCACTCGAAACCACCAGAGGGAGCCCAAGGGCAGAACTCGCAAACACACCATTAGCAACCACAGGAGGGAGCTCCAGAACGGAACTCACAACACGACAGCACTCGTACCGGAGCATTCAGCTGCATAGAAATACATGCAGCCACACACTCCAGTCCCGAGTGCCGGCGGCAGTGCTGGGTATTGAGGTACAAGACTCTTGCAAGTTTCTCGCAAGTGTGACCCCGGCCTTAAATGCAACATCAGTTTAATTTAAAAAAAAAAAAATTGAAGAAAAAAATGGTGTGGGCTCCCGCACAATTTTCTGTGCCAGAGAGGGAAAGCCAGCGACTGGGAAGCCGATGTTTATAGCCTAGGAAGGGGTTAATACCCTTGGATCTTCCCAGGCTATGAATATCAGCCCGCAGCTGACTATTAAAATAGGGGGACCCCCTCAAAAAAACAATGTGGGGTCCCCCTATAATTAATAGCCAGAAAAGTCTATGCAGACAGCTGCAGGCTAATATTCATAGCCTAGGAAGGGGCCATGGATATTGCCCCCCTCCCAGGCTTCAAACACCAGCACACAGCTACCCCAGAAATGGCGCATCTGTATGATGCACCAATTCCGGAACTTAGTCTCTCTCTTCCCACTGCCCTGTAGCGGTGGCATATGGGGTAATATTTGTGGGGTTGATGTCACCTTTGAATTGTAAGGTGACATCAAGCCGGCATAGTAATGGAGAGGTGTCAATAAGACACCTGTTATGTTTGCTAATGACAGGTGTTATGAAGGCAATCCAGAAACACAGTGTGCTTAGCGATCAGAGCGCACACAGTGATCTGACAAATACCCAAAAATACAAGAACGAGCTCTGAGACGTGGAAACTCTGTAGACTGCACACCTGATCCTATCCTAAACACAACTAAAAGCGGCTGTGGATTGCGCCTAACAACTACCTAGGCAACTCGGCACAGCCTAAGAAACTAGCTAGCCTGAAGATAGAAAAATAGGCCTGACTTGCCCCAGAGAAATTCCCCAAAGGAAAAGGCAGCCCCCCACATATAATGACTGTGAGTAAGATGAAAAGACAAAACGTAGGGATGAAATAGATTCAGCAAAGTGGGGCCGATATTCTAGGACAGAGCGAGGACAGTAAAGCGAACTTTGCAGTCTACAAAAAACCCTAAAGCAAAACCACGCAAAGGGGGCAAAAAAACCCCCACCGTGCCGAACTAACGGCACGGCGGTACACCCTTTGCGTCTCAGAGCTTCCAGCAAAACAAAAGACAAGCTGGACAGAAAAAAAAACAAAAAAAAAACAAAAGCACTTAGCTATACAGAGCAGCAGGTCACAGGAACAATCAGGAGAAGCTCAGATCCAACACTGAAACATTGACAAGGAGCAAGGATAGCAGCATCAGGCGGAGTTAAGTAATGAAGCAGTTAACGAGCTCACCAGAACACCTGAGGAAGGAAGCTCAGAAGCTGCAGTACCACTTGTGACCACAGGAGTGAATTCAGCCACAGAATTCACAACAGTACCCCCCCCTTGAGGAGGGGTCACCGAACCCTCACCAGAGCCCCCAGGCCGACCAGGATGAGCCGCATGAAAGGCACGAACAAGATCGGAAGCATGAACATCAGAGGCAAAAACCCAGGAATTATCTTCCTGAGCATAACCCTTCCATTTAACCAGATACTGGAGTTTCCGTCTAGAAACACGAGAATCCAAAATCTTCTCCACAATATACTCCAATTCCCCCTCCACCAAAACCGGGGCAGGAGGCTCAACAGATGGAACCATAGGTGCCACGTATCTCCGCAACAACGACCTATGGAATACATTATGTATGGAAAAGGAGTCTGGGAGGGTCAAACGAAAAGACACAGGATTGAGAACCTCAGAAATCCTATACGGACCAATAAAACGAGGTTTAAATTTAGGAGAGGAAACCTTCATAGGAATATGACGAGAAGATAACCAAACCAGATCCCCAACACGAAGTCGGGGACCCACACGGCGTCTGCGATTAGCGAAAAGTTGAGCTTTCTCCTGGGACAAGATCAAATTGTCCACTACCTGAGTCCAGATCTGCTGCAACCTATCCACCACAGAATCCACACCAGGACAGTCCGAAGACTCAACCTGTCCTGAAGAGAAACGAGGATGGAACCCAGAATTGCAAAAAAAAGGAGAAACCAAGGTAGCCGAGCTGGCCCGATTATTAAGGGCGAACTCAGCCAACGGCAAAAAGGACACCCAATCATCCTGGTCTGCAGAAACAAAACATCTCAGATATGTTTCCAAGGTCTGATTGGTTCGTTCGGTCTGGCCATTAGTCTGAGGATGGAAAGCCGAGGAAAAGGATAGGTCAATGCCCATCCTACCACAAAAGGCTCGCCAAAACCTTGAAACAAACTGGGAACCTCTGTCAGAAACAATATTCTCAGGAATGCCATGCAACCGAACCACATGCTGAAAGAACAAAGGTACCAAATCAGAGGAGGAAGGCAATTTAGCCAAGGGCACCAGATGGACCATTTTAGAAAAGCGATCACAGACCACCCAAATGACTGACATCTTTTGAGAAACGGGAAGGTCAGAAATGAAATCCATCGAAATATGTGTCCAAGGCCTCTTTGGGACCGGCAAAGGCAAAAGCAACCCACTGGCACGAGAACAGCAGGGCTTAGCCCTAGCACAAATCCCACAGGACTGCACAAAAGTACGTACATCCCGTGACAGAAATGGCCACCAGAAGGATCTAGCCACTAACTCTCTGGTACCAAAGATTCCAGGATGACCAGCCAACACCGAACAATGAAGTTCAGAGATAAGTTTATTAGTCCACCTATCAGGGACGAACAGTTTCTCTGCTGGACAACGATCAGGTTTATTCGCCTGAAATTTTTGCAGCACCCGCCGCAAATCAGGGGAGATGGCAGACACAATGACTCCTTCCTTGAGGATACCCGCTGGCTCAGATAAACCCGGAGAGTCGGGCACAAAACTCCTAGACAGAGCATCTGCCTTCACATTTTTAGAGCCTGGAAGGTACGAAATCACAAAGTCGAAGCGGGCAAAAAATAACGACCAACGGGCCTGTCTAGGATTCAAGCGCTTGGCAGACTCGAGATAAGTCAAGTTCTTATGATCAGTCAATACCACCACGCGATGCTTAGCTCCTTCAAGCCAATGACGCCACTCCTCGAATGCCCACTTCATGGCCAGCAACTCTCGATTGCCCACATCATAATTACGCTCAGCGGGCGAAAACTTCCTGGAAAAGAAAGCACATGGTTTCATCACTGAGCAATCAGAACCTCTCTGTGACAAAACCGCCCCTGCTCCAATCTCAGAAGCATCAACCTCGACCTGGAACGGAAGAGAAACATCTGGCTGACACAACACAGGGGCAGAACAAAAACGACGCTTCAACTCCTGAAAAGCTTCCACAGCAGCAGAAGACCAATTAACCGAATCAGCACCCTTCTTGGTCAAATCGGTCAATGGTTTGGCAATGCTAGAAAAATTACAGATGAAGCGACGATAAAAATTAGCAAAGCCCAGGAACTTTTGCAGACTTTTCAGAGATGTCGGCTGAATCCAATCCTGGATGGCTTGGACCTTAACTGGATCCATCTCGATAGTAGAAGGGGTAAAGATGAACCCCAAAAATGAAACTTTCTGCACACCGAAGAGACACTTTGATCCCTTCACAAACAAAGAGTTAGCACGCAGGACCTGAAAAACCATTCTGACCTGCTTCACATGAGACTCCCAATCATCTGAGAAGATCAAAATGTCATCCAAGTAAACAATCAGGAATTTATCCAGATACTCACGGAAGATGTCATGCATAAAAGACTGAAACACAGATCGAGCATTGGCAAGTCCGAACGGCATCACTAGATACTCAAAATGACCCTCGGGCGTATTGAATGCAGTTTTCCATTCATCTCCTTGCCTGATTCTCACCAGATTATACGCACCACGAAGATCTATCTTAGTGAACCAACTAGCCCCCTTAATCCGAGCAAACAAGTCAGATAACAATGGCAAGGGATACTGAAATTTAACAGTGATCTTATTAAGAAGGCGGTAATCAATACACGGTCTCAGCGAACCATCCTTCTTGGCTACAAAGAAGAACCCTGCTCCCAGTGGTGATGACGATGGGCGAATATGTCCCTTCTCCAGGGATTCCTTCACATAACTGCGCATAGCGGCGTGTTCGGGCACGGATAAATTAAATAATCGACCTTTAGGGAATTTACTACCAGGAATCAAATTGATAGCACAATCACAATCCCTATGCGGAGGTAGAGCATCGGACTTGGGCTCTTCAAATACATCCTGATAATCAGACAAGAACTCTGGGACCTCAGAAGGGGTGGATGACGAAATTGACAAAAATGGAACATCACCATGTACCCCCTGACAACCCCAGCTGGATACCGACATGGAATTCCAATCCAATACTGGATTATGGGTTTGTAGCCATGGCAACCCCAACACGACCACATCATGCAGATTATGCAACACCAGAAAGCGAATAACTTCCTGATGTGCAGGAGCCATGCACATGGTCAGCTGGGCCCAGTATTGAGGTTTATTCTTGGCCAAAGGTGTAGCATCAATTCCTCTCAATGGAATAGGACACTGCAAAGGCTCCAAGAAAAACCCACAACGTTTAGCATAATCCAAATCCATCAGATTCAGGGCAGCGCCCGAATCAACAAACGCCATGACAGAAAACGACGACAAAGAGCATATCAAGGTAATGGACAGAAGGAATTTGGACTGTACAGTACCAATGACGGCAGACCTAGCGGACCGCTTAGTGCGCTTAGGACAATCAGAAATAGCATGAGTGGAATCACCACAGTAGAAACACAGACCATTCAGACGTCTGTATTCCTGCCGTTCAACTCTAGTCATAGTCCTATCGCACTGCATAGGCTCAGGTTTAACCTCAGGCAGTACCGCCAAATGGTGCAGATTTACGCTCGCGCAAGCGTCGACCGATCTGAATGGCCAAAGACAAAGACTCATTCAAACCAGCAGGCATAGGAAATCCCACCATGACATCCTTAAGAGCCTCAGAGAGACCCTTTCTGAACAAAGCTGCCAGCGCAGATTCATTCCACTGAGTGAGTACTGACCATTTCCTAAATTTCTGACAATATACTTCTATATCATCCTGACCCTGGCACAAAGCCAGCAAATTTTTCTCAGCCTGATCCACTGAATTAGGCTCATCGTACAGCAATCCGAGCGCCAGGAAAAACGCATCGACACTACTCAATGCAGGGTCTCCTGGCGCAAGAGAAAATGCCCAGTCTTGAGGGTCGCCGTGCAAAAGAGAAATAATAATCAAAACCTGTTGAATAGGATTACCAGAAGAACGAGGTTTCAAGGCCAGAAATAGCTTACAATTATTTTTGAAACTTAGAAACTTAGTTCTATCTCCAAAAAACAAATCAGGAATAGGAATTCTTGGTTCAAACATAGATTTCTGATCAATAGTATCTTGAATTTTTTGTACATTTATAACGAGATTATCCATTGAAGAGCACAGACCCTGAATATCCATGTCCACACCTGTGTCCAGAATCACCCAAATGTCTAGGGGGAAAAAAAAAGTGAACACAGAGCAGAGAGAAAAAAAAAAAATGATGTCAGAACTTTTTCTTTCCCTCTATTGAGAATCATTAGTATGGCTCCTTGTACTGTTATGTTTGCTAATGACAGGTGTTATGAAGGCAATCCAGAAACACAGTGTGCTTAGCGATCAGAGCGCACACAGTGATCTGACAAATACCCAAAAATACAAGAACGAGCTCTGAGACGTGGAAACTCTGTAGACTGCACACCTGATCCTATCCTAAACACAACTAAAAGCGGCTGTGGATTGCGCCTAACAACTACCTAGGCAACTCGGCACAGCCTAAGAAACTAGCTAGCCTGAAGATAGAAAAATAGGCCTGACTTGCCCCAGAGAAATTCCCCAAAGGAAAAGGCAGCCCCCCACATATAATGACTGTGAGTAAGATGAAAAGACAAAACGTAGGGATGAAATAGATTCAGCAAAGTGGGGCCCGATATTCTAGGACAGAGCGAGGACAGTAAAGCGAACTTTGCAGTCTACAAAAAACCCTAAAGCAAAACCACGCAAAGGGGGCAAAAAAAAACCCACCGTGCCGAACTAACGGCACGGCGGTACACCCTTTGCGTCTCAGAGCTTCCAGCAAAACAAAAGACAAGCTGGACAGAAAAAAAAAACAAAAAAAAACAAAAGCACTTAGCTATACAGAGCAGCAGGTCACAGGAACAATCAGGAGAAGCTCAGATCCAACACTGAAACATTGACAAGGAGCAAGGATAGCAGCATCAGGCGGAGTTAAGTAATGAAGCAGTTAACGAGCTCACCAGAACACCTGAGGAAGGAAGCTCAGAAGCTGCAGTACCACTTGTGACCACAGGAGTGAATTCAGCCACAGAATTCACAACAGACACCTATCCATTACTAATCCTATAGTTGTGAAATGGTTAAATAAAGACACAGCCATAATAAAGTATTTTATTGAAATAAAACACTACACAGTTTGCCATCTTTATTGTACTGCTAATCCATGCAACCCCCTCGATCTCCTGCAAAAATAGAAAATAAAATAAACCAATACAAATACTCCCTGGTCCGATGTAGTCCATTTAATAACCAGTGTCCCACGACGATCTCCCCTATTGAGGTGTCACATCAGGAGATGTGACTGCTCTACAGGGCCTCCAGTGACACACAGACAGGAGACAATGGCTCTTGCAGTGTTATCACTGAGGGTTCAATGAGTTTATGCTCTCACTTTACGGCACTGCTGCGTGATAATTTTCCCACGCAATGATGCTGCAAGTGACAGTATGAACTCTGCTGAACTCACGGCATTGGAGGGATACAGTGCAGAGGATTATCTCATGTCATTGTATCACCGGAGCCCCTGGAGAGCGGTCACATCTTCCGATGTGACAGCTCTCCGTGGGGGATCGTCATGGGACACTCGTTATTAAACGGATTACATCAGAACAGGGAGTATACTATTGGTTTATTTTATTTTATTTTTTACAGGTGATCGAGTGCGTCGGGGACTAGGTGATTGGTGAGTATGTACTTTATGTGTGTATGTGTTTTGTTTTTACACTTAAACACACTATCAGGATGATGGGAATACTACTGTCTCATCATTGGCTAGCTGTCACTGTGGCAGGCATAGCCGGATGGTACTAGTAGTCCCATCGGACGATGCCTGCCTACATACACACACACAGCCCCGAACACACCCACAGACCCCTGCAGACACACACAGACATGCACATCTTCTCCACACACAGTCTCCGCCCACACACATAGTCTCCACTAGGGTTGAGCGAAATGGGTCGGCCATTTTCAGAAGTCGCCGACTTTTGGCAAAGTTTGACACTGTGTGGGGTCGGCCATGAAGTCGGCGATCTTCTGAATCTGGTATCGGAATTCCGATCCCGAGTTCCGATATGTTTGCAATATCGGAAATCGGTATCGGAATCCATATTTAAGTGTAAAATAAAGAATTAAAATAAAAAATATCGCTATACTTACCCTCTGACGCGCCCTGGTACTAACCGGCAGCCTTTCTTCCTTCGAATCAGCGCTTGCAGGACCTTGCGGTGACGTCGCGGCTTGTGATTGGTCGCGCGACCACCCATGTGACCGCTCGCGCGACCAATCACAAGCCGCGACGTCACCGCAAGGTCCTGCAAGCGCTGATTCGAAGGAAGGAAGGCTGCCGGAAAGAAGCAGGGCGCGTCCGAGGGTGAGTATGTACCTAATAGGAATATACTCACCCTCGGACGCGCCCTGCTTCTTTCTGGCAGCCTTCCTTCCTTCGAATCAGCGCTTGCAGGACCTTGCGGTGACGTCGCGGCTTGTGATTGGTCGCGCGAGCGGTCACATGGGCGGTCGCGCGACCAATCACAAGCCGCGACGTCACCGCGACGTCACCGCAAGGTCCTGCAAGCGCTGATTCGAAGGAAGGAAGGTTCCCGGTTAGTACCAGGACGCGTCCGAGGGTGAGGTATAGCGATATTTTTTATTTTAATTCTTTATTTTACACTTAAATATGGATCGCAGGGCCTGAAGGAGAGTTTCCTCTCCTTCAGACCCTGGGAACCATTGGAAACCCAATGCACTGCATTGGGTTTCGAGTTTCGGCCAACCCCGACCCTGACTTTTTTATAGGATCGGCCGATTTCACTCGACCCGACTTTTGAAAAAGTCGGGTTTCGTGAAACCCGACCCGATCCTATAAAAGTAAAAGTCGCTCAACCCTAGTCTCCACCCACACTCCCCCCACACACTCTTCCTCCTCCCTATCTGCAGCACTTCTCGCATGCAACTCCTCAGCAAAACCGCAGATCTTTTTAAACCTGCGGTTCTGCTGCGGATTTGCCTGACTCAATGTAAGTACATGAGTGTAGAAACACGGCAGATCCGCAAAAAGAACAGACATGCTGCGGAAAATAAAATGCTGCAAATCCGCACGTTTTTTTCCGCGGCCTGTGCACAACAATTCTCAATTTCCTATTGACTAACATTGCTTGTGCACTACACTGCGGATTTGATGCAATTCCGTGCGTCCAGAAACACATCAAAATCAGCAACGTGTGCACATAGCCTTTATGTAGAGGGAAGAGAGGGACATATCCCAGGAACTGAGAGGCACAGGAACAAAAGAAAATCTACAGATTCAGTAGAAAAAAATCCATATTTATGGCAAATGACAATTCATCTCTTTTAGAGGTGGCACACAGGGTACTCAAAGTAAGATGGAAGGGCTGTATAAAGTGAAGAGTATGGCGGTGACTTTTGTCTACAACCGAATGGAAACATACAATAAATCCCCCTTGGCAAATAACAGTATATGGACCCCTTATACTAAAATAGTTTATCTTAACATAAACCCTGTATATCTCTCCTTAGGCTACTTTCACACTAGCGTCAGTACGGGCCCGTCGCAGTTCGTCGGGCCGACATAACGATGCATGCTGTGAAGTAAAAGCACAACGGGGGCAGCAGATACAGTTTTTCAATGCATTCGCTGCCCCATTGTAAGGTCCGGGGAGGAGGGGGCTGAGTTCCGGCCACGCATGCGCGGTCAGAAATGACAGACACGACGCACAAAAAAAGTTACACGTAGCGTTTTTTTGTGCCGACGATCCGCCAAAACACGACGCATCCGTAGCACGACGGATGCGACATGTGGCAATCCGTCGCTAATGAAAGTCTATGGAGAAAAAACGCATCCTGCAGGCAACTTTGCAGGATGCTTTTTTTCTCCAAAACGACGCATTGCGATGGAGGCCAAACGACGGAAGTGTGAAAGTAGCCTTAACAATCAAAAAGTAAGTGTTAACCTTGAAATTCATTAGCTCAGTTCCTTGCATATAATCCTATAGACATTAAGAATCTACTTTTATGTGGCTGTTGGCCCCTTACCTACTACTCCCTTGTTCTGCTGCCGCACAGGTTGCACATATTGTACTGCATATCTGCCTCTGGGCTGAATTATATGGAAGCACAGTATCAGTAATAATAAGCAGGGTGAGGGGGACACTTGATCTTTCCTTACTGACTATTATGTGTCTTATTTGTGCATACAGGTAATGTTGCCTTTTGTTTCAATTGATCGTACTAGTTCTTCTTGTATTGTTTATTTATTTTACTCATTTATATAGCGCCATTAATTCAACAGCACTTTACAGACATTATCGGCACTGTCCCCATTGGGGCTCACAATCTACATTCCCTATCAATATGTATTTGGAATGTGGGAGGAAACCAGAGAACCAAGAGGAAACCCACTCAACATGGGGAGAACATACAAACTACTAGCAGATGTTGTCATTGGTAGGATTTGAACCCAGGACCCCAGCGCTGCAGGACTGCAGTGCCAACCACTGAGCTAACTGAGCAACCTTCTTACTAAATATGGAGACCATTCATGACTATGGCTACTGATGATGGCAATTGATGGTGGGCTATTTTTTTTGCTTGCTAATGCTGATATTTATTTACATGGGACATGATTCGTTCTTAGTAATTGCCTCCCTAAGTAAGGTGTCATTCTACACTGTTACTGATTGAATTTGATTCTCTTTTTTGTCAACATATATGTACTAGTAGTATAACAACAACAGGACTACTAAATTAGTTGTGGGATAAGTATTATATTGTCATATGGGAGGTCACTAGAATTTGATAGTAGAGGTGCTTCTCACAAAATTAGAATATCATCAAAAAGTTTATTTCAGGTCTTCAATACAAAAAGTGAAACTCTTTTCCGACAAGCCTACAACCTTCAGTAACCACCGATCGACCAAACCACTGCACGACCAGCTCTATCCTCACCTACTGTATCCTCACCCATCCCTTATAGATTGTGAACCCTCGCGGGCAGGGTCCTCTCTCCTCCTGTACCAGTCAATGACTTGTAATTACTGTTCTTGTTTTTATTATGCATACCCCTTCTCACATGTAAAGAGCCATGGAATAAATGGCGCTATAATAATAAACAATAATAATATATTATATAGAGTCATTACAAACAGAGTGATCTATTTTAAGTGTTTTCTTATGTTAATGTTGATGATTATGGCTTACCGCCAATAAAAACCCAAAAGTCATTATCTCAGTAAATTAGAATAATTAACAAAAACACCTGCAAAAGCTTCCTTAGCATTTAAAAAGGTACCTTACTCAGTTTCAGTAGGCTCCACAATCATGGGGAAGACGCCTCCTTGATCGATGTCCAGAATACAGTCACTGACACACTCCACAAGGAGGGTAAGCCACAAAAGGTCATTGCTAAAGAAGCTATCTGTTCACAGAGTGCTGTACCCAAGCATATTAATGGAAAGTTGAGTGGAAAGAAAAAAGTGTGGGGGAAAAAGGTGCACAAAAAAACAGGACAGCCTCAGCCTTGAAAGGCTTGTTAAAAAAGGCCACTCAAACATTTTGGGGAGATTAACAAGGCGTGGACTGCTCCTGGAATTATTGCTTCAAGAGCCAACGCACTCAGACATATCCAGGACATGTGCTACAAGTGTCGCATTCCATGTGTCAAGTCACTCATGACCAATAGACAATGCCAGAAGCGTCTTACCTGGGCCAAGGAGAAAAAGGACTGGACTGTTGCTCAGTGGTCCAAGGTGTTGTTTTCACATGAAAGTAAATTTTGTATTTCATTTGGAAATCAAGGTCCCAGAGTCTGGAGGAATAGTAGAGAGGCACACAATCCAAGCAGGTTGAGGTCTAGTGTGAAGTTTCCACAATCCGTGATGGTTTGGGGAGCCATGTTATCTGCTGGTGTAGGTCCACTGTGTTTTATCAAGACCAAAGTCAGCGCAGCCGTCTACCAGGAGATTTTAGAGCACTTCATGCTTCCCTCTGCCGACAAACTTTTGGGAGATGGAAATTTAGTTCTCCAGCAGGACTTGGCACCTGTTCACACTGCCAAAAGTACCAATACCTGGATTAAAAACAACAGTATCACTGTGCTTGATTGGCCAGCAAACTCACTTGACCTTAACCCCATAGAAAATCTGTGGGGTATTGTCAAGAGGAAGATGAGAGACACCAGACCCAACAATGCAGACGAGCTGAAGGCTGCTATCAAAGCAACCTGTGCTTCCATAACACCTCAGCAGTGCTGCAGACTGATTGCCTCCATGCCACGCCGCATTGATGTAGTAATTGATGCAAAAGCAGCCCCAACCAAGTATAGAGTGCATACATTTCAGTAAGCCAACATTTCGGATTTTAAAATAATTTTTCAAGCTGGTTTTATAAAGTATTCCAATTTACTGAGATAATGACTTTTGGGCTTTCATTGGTTGTAAGCCATAATCATCAACATTAACAGAAATAAGCACTTGAAATACAGTATTTTTCAGACTGTAAGACGCATCGGACCATAAGACGCACCCCACCATAAGAAGTACCCCACATTTTGGGGTGAAAATAGCAGAAAAAAATATTTTTTAAGATGGGGGTCCGTTTTATTGTCTGAATTTAAGGTATCTTACCTGAGGGCTGGCAGTGGTGCAGCAGGGTCATAGGAGGCATGGTCCGGTCCGGTGTCAGTGGTGCTGATGTTCGGTGTGGGCAATGGGGACTGCATCTTAGCAGGGTCCCTTCCTGCTAAGGTAGGCGATGCCGTGGCCTGGTGTCCACAGGGGGGTTGCGGCAGTGGTGTGATGGCGGCAGAGGTGATGTAATGCTGAGGCGCGGTGGGTGGTACGGCATGCACCTGAGCAGGGTCCCTTACTCAGGTGAGGTGACGCTGCGGCCCGGTGTCCACGGTGAGCAGCAGAGCCAGGTTAATCACAGGTTTCTCGGTGGCGGTGGCCATCTTCCTGAGGCCGCGCGAGCACAGATTGAGTAATCTGCTTCCCGGGGCTTCAGGAAAATGGCCGCGGGAGGCAGGCCATTTTCCTGAAGCCGAGATCTCAATCTGCGAACTTGGCTTCAGAAAAATGGCCACCGGATCTCAATCTGTGCACGTGCGGCCTCCCGTGGCCATTTTCCTGAAGCTCTGGGAAGCAGAGTACTCAATCTGCGCATGCACGGCCTCAGGAAGATGGCTGCCACCACCAAGAAACCCGTGATCCACCTGGCTCTGCTTTCCGTGGACACCGGGCCACGGCGTCACCTCACCTGAGGAAGGGACCACGTCGTACCGCCCACCGCGCCTCAGCATTGCCACACCTCAGCCGCCACACCACTGCCGCAACCAACCGGCAAGCCTGCGTTCGCACTATAAGACGCATCCCCCACTTTCCACAATTTTTTGGAGGAAAAAGTGCATCTTATAGTCCGAAAAATACTGTAGATCACTCTGTTTGTAATGACTCTATGTAATATATATATGTAATACTTTTTGTTTTGAAGAACTGAAATAAATTAACTTTTTGATGATATTCTAATTTTGTGAGAAGCACCTGTATATATATATATATATATACAGTGCCTACAAGTAGTATTCAACCCCCTGCAGATTTAGCAGGTTTACACATTTGGAATTAACTTGGCATTGTGACATTTGGACTGTAGATCAGCCTGGAAGTGTGAAATGCACTGCAGCAAAAAAGAATGTTATTTCTTTGTTTATTTTTTTTAAATTGGGAAAAGTTTTTTCAGAGGGTCATTTATTATTCAACCCCTCAACCCACCAGAATTCTATTTGGTTCCCCTAAAGTATTAAGAAGTAGTTCAGGCACAAAGAACAATGAGCTTCACATGTTTGGATTAATTATCTCTTTTTCCAGCCTTTTCTGACTATTTAAGACCCTCCCCAAACTTGTGAACAGCACTCAAACATGGTCAACATGGGAAAGACAAAGGAGCATTTCAAGGCCATCAGAGACAAGATCGTGGAGGGTCACAAGGCTGGCAAGGGGTACAAAACCCTTTCCAAGGAGTTGGGCCTACCTGTCTCCACTGTTGGGAGCATCATCCGGAAGTGGAAGGCTTATGGAACTACTGTTAGCCTTCCACGGCCTGGACAGCCTTTGAAAGTTTCCTCCCGTGCCGAGGCCAGGCTTGTCCGAAGAGTCAAGGCTAACCCAAGGACAACAAGGAAGGAGCTCCGGGAAGATCTCATGGCAGTGGGGACATTGGTTTCAGTCAATACCATAAGTAACGTACTCCACCGCAATGGTCTCCGTTCCAGACGAGCCCGTAAGGTACCTTTACTTTCAAAGCGTCATGTCAAGGCTCGTCTACAGTTTGCTCATGATCACTTGGAGGACTCTGAGACTGACTGGTTCAAGGTTCTCTGGTCTGATGAGACCAAGATCGAGATCTTTGGTGCCAACCACACACGTGACGTTTGGAGACTGGATGGCACTGCATACGACCCCAAGAATACCATCCCTACAGTCAAGCATGGTGGTGGCAGCATCATGCTGTGGGGCTGTTTCTCAGCCAAGGGGCCTGGCCATCTTGTCGGCATCCATGGGAAGATGGATAGCACGGCCTACCTGGAGATTTTGGCCAAGAACCTCCGCTCCTCCATCAAGGATCTTAAGATGGGTCGTCATTTCATCTTCCAACAAGACAACGACCCAAAGCACACAGCCAAGAAAACCAAGGCCTGGTTCAAGAGGCAAAAAATCAAGGTGTTGCAGTGGCCTAGTCAGCCTCCTGACCTTAACCCAATTGAAAACTTGTGGAAGGAGCTCAAGATTAAAGTCCACATGAGACACCCAAAGAACCTAGATAACTTGGAGAAGATCTGCATGGAGGAGTGGGCCAAGATAACTCCAGAGACCTGTGCCGGCCTGATCAGGTCTTATAAAAGATGATTATTAGCTGTAATTGCAAACAAAGGTTATTCCACAAAATATTAAACCTAGGGGTTGAATAATAATTGACCCACACTTTTATGTTTAAAATTTATAAAAATTTAACTGAGCAACAAAACTTTTTGGTTTGTAAGATTTATGCATCTGTTAATAAATCCTGCTCTTGTTTGAAGTTTGAAGGCTCTAACTTATTTGCATCTTATTAAGCCTGCTAAATCTGCAGGGGGTTGAATACTACTTGTAGGCACTGTATATATATATATTTATTTTTTGCTTACCCATGTAGCAATATGGAGCAATACTCAGTAATAGATTGATAGGACAGATTAGTGTCCCCCTTCTTTTTTAGGTTATATGTTGTATTTTATTCTCCACAGTGTTTTTTAAGCATTTAACCCCTTTCTGACATCGGACGTACTATCCCGTCGAGGTGGGGTGGGCACCTATGACCACGGACGGGATAGTACGTCCAGTGCGATCGGCGGTGCTCAAGGGGGGAGAGCGGCCGATCGCGGCCGGGTGTCAGCTGCCTATCGCAGCTGACATCCGGCACTATGTGCCAGGAGCGGTCACGGACCGCCCCCGGCACATTAACCCCTGGCACACCGCGATCAAAGATGATCGCGATGTGCCGGCGGTGCAGGGAAGCATCGCGCAGGGAGGGGGCTCCCTGCGGGCTTCCCTGAGCCCCCAGCAGCCACGCGATGTGATCGCGTTGCTGCGAGGGTCTTACCTCCCTCCCTGCCTGCTCCAGACCCGGATCCAAGATGGCCGCGGATCCGGGTCCTGCAGGGAGGGAGGTGGCTTCACAGAGCCTGCTCAGAGCAGGCACTGTGAAGGCTGTACTGCTCTAAGTGAGATCAGTGATCTGACAAGAGTGCTGTGCACACTGTCAGATCACCGATCTGTGATGTCCCCCCCTGGGACAAAATAAAAAAGTTAAAAAAAAATTTCCAAATGTGTAAAAAAAGAAAAAAAAAAATATTCCTAAATAATGAAAAAAAAATATATTATTCCCATAAATACATTTCTTTATCTAAATAAATAAAATAAACAATAAAAGTACATATATTTAGTATCACCACGTGGGTAACGGCCCGACCTGTAAAACTGGCCCACTAGTTAACCCCTTCAGTAAACACCGTAAGAAAAAAAAAACGAGGCAAAAAACAACGCTTTATTATCATACCGCCGAACAAAAAGTGGAATAACACGCGATCAAAAAGACACATCTAAATAACCATGGTACCGCTGAAAGCGTCATCTTGTCCCGCAAAAAACGAGCCGCCATACAGCATCATCAGCAAAAAAATAAAAAAGTTATAGTCCTGAGAATAAAGCGATGCAAAAATAATTATTTTTTCTATAAAATAGTTTTTATCGTATAAAAGCGCCAAAACATAAAAAAATGATATAAATGAGGTGTCGCTGTAATCGTACTGACCCGAAGAATAAAACTGCTTTATCAATTTTACCAAACGCGGAACGGTATAATCGCCTCCCCCAAAAGAAATTCATGAATAGCTGGTTTTTGGTCATTCTGCCTCACAAAAATCGGAATAAAAAGCGATCAAAAAATGTCACGTGCCCGAAAATGTTACCAATAAAAATGTCAACTCGTCCCGCAAAAAACAAGACCTCACATGACTCTGTGGACCAAAATATGGAAAAATTATAGCTCTCAAAATGTGGTAATGCAAAAAATATTTTTTGCAATAAAAAGCGTCTTTCAGTGTGTGACGGCTGCCAATCATAAAAATCCGCTAAAAAACCCACTATAAAAGTAAATCAAACCCCCCTTCATCACCCCCTTAGTTAGAGAAAAATTAAAAAAATGTATTTATTTCCATTTTCCCATTGTGGCTAGGGCTAGGGTTAGGGCTAGGGTTAGGGCTAGTGCTAGGGTTAGGGCTAGGGTTAGGGCTATGGTTAGGGTTAGGGCTAGGGTTAGGGCTAGGGTTAGGGCTAGGGTTAGGGCTAGGGTTAGGGCTAGGTTTAGGGCTAAGGTTAGGGTTAGGGCTAGGGTTAGGGCTAGGGCTACAGTTTGGGTTGGGGCTAAAGTTACAGTTAGGGTTTAGATTACATTTACCGTTGGGAATAGGGTTGGGATTAGGGTTAGGGGTGTGTCAGGGTTAGAGGTGTGGTTAGGGTTACCGTTGGAATTAGGGTTAGGGGTGTGTTTGGATTAGGGTTTCAGTTATAATTTGGGGGTTTCCACTGTTTAGGCACATCACGGGCTCTCCAAACGCGACATGGCGTCCGATCTCAATTCCAGCCAATTCTGTGTTGAAAAAGTAAAACAGTGCTTCTTCCCTTCCGAGCTCTCCCGTGTGCCCAAACAGGGGTTTACCCCAACATATGGGGTATGAGCGTACTCAAGACAAATAGGACAACAACTGTTGGGGTCCAATTTCTCCTGTTACCCTTGGGAAAATACAAAACTGGGGGCTAAAATATAATTTTTGTGGGAAAAAAAAAGATTTTTTATTTTTACGGCTCTGCGTTATAAACTGTAGTGAAACACTTGGGGGTTCAAAGTTCTCACAACACATCTAGATAAGTTCCCTGGGGGGTCTAGTTTCCAATATGGGGTCACTTGTAGGGGGTTTCTACTGTTTAGGTACATTAGGGGTTCTGCAAACGCAATGTGACGCCTGCAGACCATTCCATCTAAGTCTGCATTCCAAATGGCACTCCTTCCCTTCCGAGCCCTCCCATGCGCCCAAACAGTGGTTCCCCCCAACATATGGGGTATCAGCGTACTCAGGACAAATTGGACAACAACTTTTGGGGTCTAATTTCTCCTCCTACCCTCGGGAAAATACAAAACTGGGGGCTAAAAAATAATTTTGGGGGGAAAGATTTTTTTTTAAATTTTCATGGCTCTGCGTTACAAACTGTAGTGAAACACTTGGGGGTTCAAAGCTATCACAACACATCTAGATGAGTTCGTTAGGGGGTCTAGTTTCCAAAATGGTGTCACTTGTGGGGGGTTTCTACTGTTTAGGTACATTAGGGGCTCTGCAAACGCAATGTGACACCTGCAGACCATTCCATCTAAGTCTGCATTCAAATGGCACTCCTTCCCTTCCGAGCCCTCCCATGCGCCCAAACAGTGGTTTCCCCCCACATATGGGGTATCAGCGCACTCAAGACAAATTGGACAACAAATTTTGGGGTCCAATTTCTCCTGTTACCCTCGGGAAAATACAAAACTGGGGGCTAAAAAATAATTTTTGTGGGAAAAAACTTTTGTTTTATTTTTACGGCTCTCCATTATAAACTTCTGTGAAGCCCTTGGTGGGTCAAAGCGCTCACCACACATCTAGATAAGTTCCTTAGGGGGTCTACTTTCCAAAATGGTGTCACTTGTGAGGGGTTTCTACTATTTAGGTACATTAGGGGCTCTGCAAACGCAATGTGACACCTGCAGACCATTCCATCTAAGTCTGCATTCAAATGGCACTCCTTCCCTTCCGAGCCCTCCCATGCGCCCAAACAGTGGTTTCCCCCCACATATGGGGTATCAGCGCACTCAAGACAAATTGGACAACAAATTTTGTGGTCCAATTTCTCCTGTTACCCTCGGGAAAATACAAAACTGGGGGCTAAAAAATAATTTTTGTGGGAAAAAACTTTTGTTTTATTTTTACGGCTCTCCATTATAAACTTCTGTGAAGCCCTTGGTGGGTCAAAGCGCTCACCACACATCTAGATAAGTTCCTTAGGGGGTCTACTTTCCAAAATGGTGTCACTTGTGGGGGGTTTCAATGTTTAGGCACATCAGTGGCTCTCCAAACGCAACATGGCGTCTCATCTCAATTCCTGTCAATTTTGCATTGAAAAGTCAAACGGCGCTCCTTCCCTTCCGAGCTCTCCCATCCGCCCAAACAGTGGTTTACCCCCACATATGGGGTATCAGCGTACTCAGGACAAATTGTACAACAACTTTTGTGGTCCAATTTTTTCTCTTAACCTTGGAAAAATAAAAAATTGGGGGCGAAAAGATAATTTTTGCGAAAAAATATGATTTTTTATTTTTACGGTTCTACATTATAAACTTTTGTGAAGCACTTGGTGGGTCAAAGTGCTCACCACACCTCTAGATAAGTTCCTTAGGGGGTCTACTTTCCAAAATGGTGTCACTTGTGGGGGGTTTCAATGTTTAGGCACATCAGGGGCTCTCCAAACGAAACATGGCGTCCCATCTCAATTCCAGTCAATTTTGCATTGAAAAGTCAAATGGCGTTCCTTCGCTTCCGAGCTGTGCCATGCGCCCAAACAGTGGTTTACCCCCACATGTGGGGTATTGGTGTACTCAGGACAAATTGTACAACAATGTTTGGGGTCCATTTTCTCCTGTTACCCTTGGTAAAATAAAACAAATTGGAGCTGAATTAAATTTTTTGTGAAAAAAAGTTAAATGTTCATTTTTATTTAAACATTCAAAAAATTCCTGTGAAGCACCAGAAGGGTTAATAAATTTCTTGAATGTGGTTTTGAGCACCTTGAGGGGTGTAGTTTTTAGAATGGTGTCACACTTGGGTATTTTCTATCATATAGACCCCTCAAAATGACTTCAAATGAGATGTGGTCCCTAAAAAAAACGGTGTTGTAGAAATGAGAAATTGCTGGTCAACTTTTCACCCTCATAACTCCCTAACAAAAAAAAATTTTGGTTCCAAAATTGTGCTGATGTAAAGTAGACATGTGGGAAATGTTAGTTATTAAGTATTTTGTGTGACATATCTCTGTGATTTAATTGCATAAAAATTCAAAGTTGGAAAATTGCAAAATTTTCATAATTTTCGCCAAATTTCCGTTTTTTTCACAAATAAACGCAGGTACTATCAAAGAATTTTACCATTGTCATGAAGTACAATATGTCACAAAAAAACAATGTCAGATTCACTGGGATCCGTTGAAGCGTTCCAGAGTTATAACCTCATAAAGGGACAGTGGTCAGAATTGTAAAAATTGGCCCGGTCATTAACGTTCAAACCACCCTTGGGGGTAAAGGAGTTAAAATAAAAATCCATTTTAACTTTATGGTTCTCTTCATTCGGCCAAAAGTGATGTTAGTCTGATCTTGAGTGTATTCAGTAATAACAAGCGCAGATTGTATTGTTGATCACCAAAGTGTTTTGTTATAAATGTGAGCTTTTAACACCTGTTTGTGAGTCATTCACTTAGGAAACATTATGCTCTCCCAAGATGGCCCACCAGCTGATGTTTTTATCTGGCCTTTTGTGTTCTGTACACTACTTCTAAAGGACAGAAATACCGTGGCTCAGTTATTCATCAGCACTGGTTACGATCTGTAAGATGATTCTGTTTAGTCTTCTACTTCTATAATGTCTGCTGGTAAAGCTGAAATACAGTTCTGTATTTGGAAATGAACGCTGCATGTACTCCTTTGTATGAACCCATAATCTGCAAATAACAAAACTCCTCTTTAGTGCACTGTATGATTTTGAGTTAGTAAGTAGCAGATTTCACAACATATTGCATGTACAGTCATGGCCAAAAGTGTTGGCACCCTTGAAATTTTTCTATTAAATGAAGCATTTCTCTAAGAAAATTATTACAATTACATATGTTTTGTTATACACATGTTTATTTCCTTTGTGTGTATTGGAACAACACAAAACACAGAGAAAAAATGGCAAATAGAATATAATTTCACACAAAATCCCAAAAATGGACCAGTCAAAATTGTTGGCACCTTTCCAAAATTGTGGGTAAACAACTGTTTCAAGCCTGTGGTGCTCGTTCAATCTCATCTGTGGCAAGCAACAGGTGTTGGCAATATGGAAATCACACTTGAAGCCAGGTAAAAAGGGGAGAAATTGACTCAATCTTTTCATCTGTATCTGTGTATGCCACACTAAGCATGGCTAATAGAAGGAGAAGAAAACTGAGTACTTGAGAACCAAAATTATTGAAAATAAATCAACAATCTCAAAGTTAAAAGTCCATCTCCAGAGGTCTCGATGTTTCTGTGTCCACAATTCGCAACATAGTCAAGAAGTTTACAACCCATGGCACTGTAGCTAATCTCCCTGCATATAGATGGTAGAGAAACATTGGTGAAAGGTTGCAACTGTCACAACTGTCACGGTTGTCTGGTGACCCGGGACCAGGGGCTTCTTCCCTGTCCCTAACGCTAGGGGTCGCCCTAGTTCTCCCTGATCCCCGGGTTACTTGTGAAGGTGAAGATGCCAGGGCCATGCACCTTGCCTTATATCCTGTACCCGCTCTCCTGTACCCACCCAGGGAAGAGGGGAGCAGGCATGTACCGCAGGACACAAAACATACAAATAAAGCAACACGAACCAGGTGTAACTGAAAACACCAGACATACAAATATTCACTCATATATAACAGAGGAATGCATCGGGGAGTGGAGGATGGGGGAAAAACAAAGTTGAAGAAGGAAAGGAATTATCACTCTTACAAATCCAAGCAACAGTCACTGATAAACCCACCATGCACTTTCTCATAACCACTAACTCCTGTCCTCACAGCCATGCACCATAAGTTAGCTCTGACAATGTGTATCAGTCAGGGCCCAAATTATATAGGTGATATGAGTGGCTAACCATGCATAGCTCAGAGCTCAGACTCCCAGAGCTCCCAACATGGTTGATTAACCCCTGTAGTGCCAAAAGATATTAACACTGTTTAAAAAGGTGAAGTGTTTCTTTTCAGCCAAGGAGTAGGAGCAATCAGACACTGTGGTCTTTCTGGCTCCTCTCTGTTGCTGTAACCCTGTGACAGCAACGCAGGATACTCCGGATAGTGGATAAGCAGTCCCAATCAAGTTACAAAGAAATTCAAGTTGTCCTGTAGGCTCAGGGTGCATTAGCCTCAGTGCAAACTATCTGTTGACATTTGAATGAAATGAAATGCCATGTCAGGAGACACAGGAGGACCCCACTGTTGACACAGATACAAAAAAAGCCAGACTGCAGTTTGGCCAAATTGTGCGTGAGTAAGCCAAAATCCTTTTAGGACAGTGTCTTGTGGACAGATGAGACCAAGATAAAGCTTTTTGGTAAAGCACATATTTCTACTGTGTCAGAAAGCTGAGCTTGCGTCCTAGGTCATGGGTCCTCCAGCAGGGCAATAACCCCAAACATACTTCAAGAAGTACCTAGAAAGGGATTTAAACAAAGCGCTGGAGAGTTCTGAAGTGGTCAACAATGAGTCCGGACCTAAATCTAATTGAACACCTGTGGAGAGATCTTAAAATTTCTGTTGGGAGAAGGCGCCCTTCAAATATGAGAGACCTGGATTAGTTTGCAAATGAAGAGTGGTCCAAAATTCCAGAAGCATGTTGTTGGTTATAGGAAGCAATTGATTTAAGTTATTTATTCGATAAAGTGTGCAACAAAATATTAAGTTGAGGGTACTGACAATTTTGTCCGGCCCATTTTGGGGGGTTTTGTGTGAAATTATGTCCAATTTGCTTTTTTTCTCAGTTTTTTTTAGTTGTTCCAATACACACAAAGGAAATAAACATGTGTATAACAAAATGTGTAATTGCAATTTTATGGGAGTGATACTTCAATTTCTGGAACAATTTTGAGGATGTCAACACTGTCGGCCATGACTGTATAATTGAATAAGCCTCTTAGAACTGAGGAGGCAGGTGTATTTACCTAAAAAAAATCCTCAGAATGGCAGTGTAATTGTTTGTGAAAGTTTCCAAAATATTATATATTTTTTTATTTTTATGTGTAAAAGAGCCCTTATTCAAAGCCCTAGTCCTGATACTCATCAACAGTTATGTCGTTGAGTAGAGGAAGGGTATGATATGGTCTAAATCCTGCGAAAATGCTTTGCATCCACATATCAGTTCAGTGGAAGTCTAGTTGTGAGTTGTAATTATGATTACCGGGAATGCAATCACAGCCAGTATAGGCTATTTTTGAAAAAAAAAGTTGAAAAAAAATCACTGAAGACCAGGGAAAGCAAAGCTTAGACTTCTTTTACACTTGCCATGATTTTTGCAGCCCATTTTTGAGGAACCGTATTGCCGTAATTTTCCCGGTCTGCCGTAAAAAAGGGCCGCAAAAATCTTGCAGATCGCTGTTTTTCTGGTTTAGAATAGTAGAGAAAAAGTAGGGGGAAAAAAACAACGGCGATCCGCAAACATGGTCAACACGGTGCACCACAAAAACAAGCTTCCGTTGTTTTTGCGGCCCCATTGATTTTCAATGGGGGCCGTGTCCATAAGCCGTGAAAAATATCGTGCAGGCTCAATATTTTTTCACGGCCGTAAATACGGCCCACACGACCATACGGCGTACGGCGCTCTGTCAAATTATTGCGGCCCAATAGAAATCTATTGGGGCCGCAACAACAGGACAAAAAACCACGGCAAGTGTAAAAGAAGCCTTAGTCTTCATTTACACCTACAAAGTTGTGCCGTCGAAGCTTCGGTAAACTGGTGTGTCTGTAAGCTGGTCTCCACAGGAACATGCATCTCTTTTATGGTGATTCTATTAGACAATAGTCCAAACCTTTGTTGGATACTGGATAGTAAACAGTGGCAGGAAAAGTTCTTCATTGGTTTTAAAGATGCTCTAATGAATAATTACAGTGGGAAGGGAAATAGAGTTTCTCAACAGGATTTACATAACACAAGCTAAAGACAAACGCAACCCAAGAGATCTTCATAACGCCTTTCATTCTTCTTGGGAGACTTTCATAGAATTTTGAAAAATATCAGGAACTTTATTAATGTTTCTTTAAAACGAAAGCTTTTTCCATGTGGAAAATCAGCAGTGGTAAATACAGCTGCATAATTCACTGTGGAATAGTGCAGATTTTCATAGGTAGCATAAATTGACATATTGTGGATTTCAAATCTGCACCGCAAGTAAATTTATGCCATAGATTTTTTAGCAGCTTGTGAATTAGACTTTTTGAAATGTCATTCACAATGTTAATATTTGAATACACAGTAGACAGAACTGGACAGAAATCTGCTGCATATTTGCAATGTGCATGCATTACTTTATGTACAGTGCTTCCTAGTTTGCTACATATAGGGACCGTTTAGCCATATACTAATCAGAATGCTCATGGTAACCACTACACTACTGAAAGTACGTACAGCGGGTGAAATAAGTATTGAACACATCACCAGTTTTCAAATTAAATATATTTCTTAAGATGCTATTAACATGAAATTCTCACCAGATCTCGGTAACAACCCATCTAACCCACACAGGCAAAGAAATCAAACCATTGCTGTAAATGAAATATGTTTTGTGTAATAGTGAGAAATGACCCAGGAAAAAGTATTGAACAAGTCAAGAGAGATGCAAAAAGCCATGAGAAATCATGACACCAGCTGAAATCTATCAGTAATTAGAAAGCAATACTGCCACTTAGTGAAAAATAATGTCAGCTGGTTCAACTGATGGCCTATAAAAAGGTGACTCACTACTAAGGCAGGCAGGCTGGTTGTTGTACCATGTTCTTTCCATTTGATGATAATGGATTTTAAGGTGTTCTGGGGATCATCAGAGATTAGGATTTTTTTTATAACCCTACTCTGGCTTGAATTTCTCAACAACTTTGTCCCTGACTTGTTTGAAGATCTCCTTGGTCCTCATTGTGTTGTTTGGTTAGTGGTGCCTCTTGCTTTATGATGTTGGCCTCTCAGAAAATGTGTGTAAATATGTCACGCTTCAAGATTCGATCAATCCGGCAGTCTTGTGTTTGTGTGCCTCCGTTTCTATCCTCTGACTCACTGGAGATCCAGTTGCGGTCCAGGTGCTGATTACCCTTTGCCTTTCGTCCACTCCTATCTTCCAGCAGGTGCTTTCTATTTGGTATTTGGCCCATTTTATCACTCTGCAGGGGCTTCTAATTAAACCTAACTGCTGTCTTTGTTCCCTGCTGGTGATAGCTTACAACTACCCAGTTTGGTAGTGAAAGAGTAGTCCTTATTAATGGTAGTCTCTTGGTGTTTTTTCTAGGAGTTACCTGCGTGGTTTTGCTAGTGTGTGTATTTCCGTATCCTCTCTAATTTGGTTGGTCGATCCTACTGTTCCCTTGATTTTCAATTTATTGTTTCATGAGTGTTTTTGTATGTTTGCAGTTTACTTTCAACCAAGTCTGTTTCCCTTGTCTGTCTGGTTTGTGCTATCTGTTTCACATCTGTCCCATACCTCCCTGAGTGAGGTAGGAAATAGTTCAGTGTACATTCAGAAGCAAAGTAAGATTGGAGAGACAGGTCTTTCTACCATTAAAAACACTAAAGACGAAGAAAAAAACCCAACACACAGTCCGAAAATAGGGTATAATATAACAATATTTATTAAAATATATATAAATTGAAAAGTGGTACGGTGAGAAAATACCATAAAAAGGCACTACACCAGGGACATAAATATGGCAATAAAATGATTCCAAAATGATTCAAAAGACCGCAATGGGAGTTTTTTCTTATATATACAAAGTTATTTATATAAATGCCATACAGCCATAAATGGCGGCAATACCAGATCTAGAATATAAGGAGCATGTGCAAAATCAATAAAGTGGCTACAACCTGATAGAAAAAGATGAGGAAGAATATCAATATGTGATATGACCCATAATATGGCAGCCCATGTAATAGTGAGCAATATGCGGGCTAGAGAACTACAATATGTGCAAGAAAACAAACATAGATGAAGAAAGAGCCACCTGGTATTTACCTGCTACTGTATGTAGGATGTAAGTCCCTGGGATGTGCCAAGCCCCGACGCGCGTTTTGGCGTCTGCCTTCGTCAGGGGGTCAGGGATGGTGAGGGATCCAGGTCCAGGGACAGTTTTAAGCCCCTCTCCCTTACTTCAGACCAGCACATGGTGACAATATACCGACAGACCATGTGACACTTAGATTGCACACTTCACTACGCATGGGACTTATGAAGGTATTTGCCTGCTCCAGAAATGTTTAGGGACTTCATGGCAAATGGGGTGAATACATATGCACATACACATTTTTAGTTATTTGATCCCAAATATATGCATATATTTTTCACACTTCACCAACTTAAAATATATAGTGCTGATGTATCACACACAAATAAAATTTCAAAAATATTTAAACACAGGTTGCAATGTAGCAAAATAGGTAAAATTTGCCAAGGGGGTGATTACTTTCGTAAGCCACTGTATAGTCAGATGAGATCAAAATTGAACTCTTTGAATGCCATACTACACACCCTATTTGGAGGTCAAAAGGCACTACATGTCACCCCTAAAACACCATGCTAACAGTGAATTTTGGAAGTGGGAATTTCATGGTGCGGGGCTGTTTTTAAGCATATGACACTGGCAAACGTCATAATTGAAGGAATGATGAACAAAGGTATCAAGACATTCTTGATAAACATCTGCTGCCATCTACCACCGGAGCAATGCATGGGAATAATTTCTCCATACAGGAGGAGTCTTTAAGCTGTCATCACCAACAAAGGCTTCTGTACAAAGTATTAAATACATTTCAGTAAGCGTGTTCAATACTTTTCCCAATATCATTTCTTAGTGCAGGGCCGGTTTTAAAGAAAGTGGGGCCCTGGGCAAAAGTTTAAAGTGGGGCTCCAAATGCTCACATATTCCACATCACACGAACATTTCGGTTGTATTTGCAAGTGCAGAGTTTAGGCCATTAAACGAGTGTGATCAACTGCACTGAAGTCGTTCCCAAGTTTTTTTTACATCGGCTATGAAAGAATGATGGGCACAGATACTCCTCGATACAGTATAATGCAGGGTCCATATAGTGCACATAGCATAATGCACTCCTCATGGTCCTTGATAGAGTATAATGCAGCCCACCTCAGAGTATACTGCAGCCATACACACACACTATAAGGCAGTCCTCCTTCACACACAGTATAACATACTAACATAGTTACTAAGGCCGAAAAAAACATTTGACCATCCAGTTCAGCCTATATTCCGTCAGAATAAATCCCCAGATCTAAGTCCTTTTAAAGAACCTAATAACTGTAAGATACAATATTGTTACACTCCAGGAAGACATCCAGGCCTCTCTTGAACCCCTCGACTGAGTTCACCATCACCACCTCCTCAGGCAAGCAATTCCAGATTCTCACTGCCCTAACAGTAAAGAATCCTCTTCTATGTTAGTGGAAAAACCTTCTCTCCTCTAGATGCAGAGAATGCTCCCTTGTAACCGTCACCTTCCCTGGTATAAACAGATCCTCGGAGAGATATTTGTATTGTCCTCTTATATACTTATACGTGGTTATTAGACCACCCCTCAGTCGTCTTTTTTCTAGACTAAATAATCATAATTTTGCTAACCTCTCTGGGTATTGTAGTTCCCCCATTACCTTTATTAATTTTTTGCCCTCCTTTGTACTCGCTCTAGTTCCCTTATATCGTTCCTGAGCACCGGTGCCCAAAACTGTACACAGTACTGCATGTGCAGTCTAACCTGACATTTGTACAGAAGCAGTATAATGCTTTCATCATGTGTATCCAGACCTCTTTTAATGCACCCCATGATCCTGTTTACCTTGGCAGCCACTGCCTGGCAGTGGCTGCTCCAGGTAAGTTTATCATTAACTAGCTTCCCCAAGTCCTTCTCCATGTCAGATTTACCCAGTGGTTTTCCGTTCAGTGTGTAATGGTGATATTGATTCCTTCTTCCCATGTGTATAACTTTACATTTATCATTGTTAAACCACATCTGCCACATTTCGGCCCAAGTTTCCAACTTATCCAGATACATCTGTAGCAGAATACTATATATATTGTATAATGCAGCCCCCCTCCACACAGTATAGTGCAGCTCCCACACACACAGTATAATGCAGCCCCCCTCCACAATCAGTATAGTGCAGCTCCCCCAACACAGTATAGTGCAACTCCCCCAACACACAGTACAGTGCAGCTCCCCCAACACACAGTACAGTGCAGCTCCTCGCACATACAGTATAGTGCAGCTCCTCGCACATACAGTATAGTGCAGCTCCCCCAACACACAGTATAGTGCAGCTCCCCCAGCACACAGTATAATGCAGCTTCCCCTAACACATAGTACAGTGCAGCTCATACCCACATACAGTACAGTGCAGTTCCCCCAGCACACAGTACAGTGCAGCTCCCTCCCACACATAGTACAGTGCAGTGCCCTACAACCCATAGAACAGTGCAGCTCCCCCAACACACAGTATAGTGCAGCTCCCTCATACACACAGTATAGTGCAGCTCCACACACAGTATAGTGCAGCTCCCCATTACACAGTATAGTGCAGCTCCCTCCACACACAGTTTAATGCAGCTCAACTCCACACACAGTGCAGTGTTGCTTCCCCCACACACTGTATAGTGCAGTTCCCAAACATAGTACAGTGCAGTTCCCCCAACACACAATATAGTGCAGCTTCCCAAACACACTGTATAGTGCAGCTCACCAACATAGTACAGTGCAGTTCCCCAACACACAGTATAGTGCAGCTTCCTCCAGCACAGTATAGTGCAGCTTCCCCCAACACACAGTATAGTGCAGCTCCCACACAGTACAGTGCAGTTCCCCCAACACACAATATAGTGCAGCTTCCCAAACACACTGTATAGTGCAGCTCACCAACATAGTACAGTGCAGTTCCCCAACACACAGTATAGTGCAGCTCCCCAACACATAGTACAGTGCAGCTCCTCCAATACATAGTATAGTGCAGCTCCTACCAACACACAGTATAGTGCAGCTCCTCCCAACACACAGTATAGTGCAGCTCCCCAACACACAACATAGTGCAGCTCCCCCCAACACGCACAGTACAGTGCAGCTCCCCCATACACAGTGTAGTGCAGTTCCCCCTTCTCTCAGTATAGTGCAGTTCCCCCAACACACAGTACAGTGTGACTTCTCGTAACACACAGTACAGTGTAGCTCCCCCAACACACAGTACAGTGCAACTCCCCTTAACACACAGTACAGTGTAGCTCCCCCAACAGGGGGTGATACAGGGGGAGGGGATACAGTCAGTCAGGGGTGAAACAGGGGTAGGGGACACAGTCAGTGGTGATACAGGGGGAGAGGGGCTCAGTCAGAGTGATACAGAGAGAGGTGACGCCGTCAGGGGTGATACAGGGGAGGTGGTGCAGTCAGGGTGATACAGGGAGAGGTGGTGCAGTCAGGGTGATACAGGGGGACGTGGCGCAGTCAGGGTGATACAGGGGTAGGTGGCACAGTCGGTGATATGGGGGGAGGTGGCGTTATCAGGGTGATACAGAAGGAGGTGGAGCAGCCAGGGGTGATACAGGGGGAGGGGACACATTTAGTCAGGGGTGACACAGAGGGAGAGGGGCTCAGTATGGTGATACAGAGGGAGGTGATGCAGTCAGTCAGGGGTGATACAGGGGGAGAAGGGCTCAGTCAGGGTCATACAGAGGGAGGTGACGCAGTCAGTCAGGGGTAATTCTGGGGAGAGGGGCTCAGTCAGGGTGATACATAAGGAAGTGATGCAGTCAGTCAGGGGTGATACAGGGGGAGGTGGTGCAGTCAGGGTGATAGAAGTGGAGATGGCACAGTCAGAGTGATACAGGGGGAAGTGGCGCAGTCAGGGTGATACAGGGGGAAGTGGCGCAGTCAAGGTGATACAGAAGGAGGTGACGCAGCTAGGGGTGATACAAGGGGAAGGTACAATCAGTCAGTCAGGGGTGAAACAGGGGGAGGTGGTGTAGTCAGCGGTAATACAGGGAAAAAGTGGCTCAACAGGATGATACAGGGTGATGTGGTGCAGTCAGGGGTGATACTAGGGTAGAGGGGCTCAGTCAGGGTGATTCTGGGGTGAGGGGGTTCAGCAAGGGTGATACGTGGTAGGGGGTGCAGTCAGGGGTGATACAGGAGGAGGGGGTGCAGTCAGGGGTAATACAGGGGTACAGGGGCTCAGTAAGGGTGATTCCAGAGCAAGGGCATTCACCAGGGGTGATACGGGGAGGGGGTGCAGTCAGGGGCGATACAAGAGAGGGGGCTCAGTCAGGGATTATATAGTGGGAGAGGGCTCAGTCAGGGGTGATACTGGGGAGGGGTGCGGTCAGGGGTGATATAGAAGGAGGGGGTGTAGTGAGTCAGGAGTGAAAAGAGAGATGAGGTAATGGGGCCCTCATTTATCACTAAGTAACTTAGCCCCTCCCCCTCTATCACCCCAGACTAAAGTCCCCCATTTACACTTACTTTTAGGCTGGCAGGGGGCCCTTGTTCAAACTTTGTAGCTGTAGCAGGGAGTCCTCTATCTCCCTCTGCTGCTTACACTGTGGGGGATGGGAGCTCGCATTATAGATGACAGCAGCTCATTACCTGAGCTGTGCTGTACAGCTGCGCTGTGGCCAATCAGTGTTAGCCTTATCAAGAGCTGCACCACTCTCCATACTTGTTCATCGCAGGGAAGAGCGGTGACAAAAAAAGTCACCAGGAAACAAGAGCGCTCGTTACTTACAAATAGTGCTCTGCAGTCTCCAGCAGCCAAACATCAGTGATGCCTGCACTGCTGACTAGCTCTGAGCACTGGGAGTAGTGACATCCACTGGGAGGATGTCCTGCTCGCAGCTCCTCCCACAGTCAGAGAGCAGTGCAGGCATCACTGATAACACAGCTGATGCACACTGCAGCACACTGTATGTAAGTATCAGCGCTCTTGCATTCTGATGACTTTTTCTGTCACTGCTTTGCCCAGTAAGCTAGTGAAATTAATATTCACCCCTCTCCATGCCCATGGGGACATGGGGAGCAGTGAATGTTCATTTCTCGTTAGCAGCGGGGACAGGCTTTTGCTGCAGCAGCCGGCTTCTGCTTCCTGTCACCCACTGCTGCTCCACTGGCACCGGGGGCCCCATAGCAGCTGCCCACTGGAGCAGTTGCGGCCCTAGGCAGCTGCTGGCCAGTGTGACAGCAGGTGTCAGTACCTGGGCCCACCGGAGAAATCTCTGGTGGACCAGTCCGACCCTGTGTATATATATATATATATATATATATATATACAGTGGGGCAAAAAAGTATTTAGTCAGTCAGCAATAGTGCAAGTTCCACCACTTAAAAAGATGAGAGGCGTCTGTAATTTACATCATAGTTAGACCTCAACTATGGGAGACAAACTGAGAAAAAAAAATCCAGAAAATCACATTGTCTGTTTTTTTATCATTTGTTTTGCATATTATGGTGGAAAATAAGTATTTGGTCAGAAACAAACAATCAAGATTTCTGGCTCTCACAGACCTGTAACTTCTTCTTTAAGAGTCTCCTCTTTCCTCCACTCATTACCTGTAGTAATGGCACCTGTTTAAACTTGTTATCAGTATAAAAAGACACCTGTGCACACCCTCAAACAGTCTGACTCCAAACTCCACTATGGTGAAGACCAAAGAGCTGTCAAAGGACACCAGAAACAAAATTGTAGCCCTGCACCAGGCTGGGAAGACTGAATCTGCAATAGCCAGCCAGTTTGGAGTGAAGAAATCAACAGTGGGAGCAATAATTAGAAAATGGAAGACATACAAGACCACTGATAATCTCCCTCGATCTGGGGCTCCACGCAAAATCCCACCCCGTGGGGTCAGAATGATCACAAGAACGGTGAGCAAAAATCCCAGAACCACGCGGGGGGACCTAGTGAATGAACTGCAGAGAGCTGGGACCAATGTAACAAGGCCTACCATAAGTAACACACTACGCCACCATGGACTCAGATCCTGCAGTGCCAGACGTGTCCCACTGCTTAAGCCAGTACATGTCCGGGCCCGTCTGAAGTTTGCTAGAGAGCATTTGGATGATCCAGAGGAGTTTTGGGAGAATGTCCTATGGTCTGATGAAACCAAACTGGAACTGTTTGGTAGAAACACAACTTGTCGTGTTTGGAGGAAAAAGAATACTGAGTTGCATCCATCAAACACCATACCTTCTGTAAAGCATGGTGGTGGAAACATCATGCTTTGGGGCTGTTTCTCTGCAAAGGGGCCAGTACGACTGATCCGGGTACATGAAAGAATGAATGGGGCCATGTATCGTGAGATTTTGAGTGCAAACCTCCTTCCATCAGCAAGGGCATTGAAGATGAAATGTGGCTGGGTCTTTCAACATGACAATGATCCAAAGCACACTGCCAGGGCAACAAAGGAATGGCTTCGTAAGAAGCATTTCAAGGTCCTGGAGTGGCCTAGCCAGTCTCCAGACTCAACCCTATAGAAAACATTTGGAGGGAGTTGAAAGTCCGTGTTGCCAAGCGAAAAGCCAAAAACATCACTGCTCTAGAGGAGATCTGCATGGAGGAATGGGCCAACATACCAACAACAGTGTGTGGCAACCTTGTGAAGACTTACAGAAAACGTTTGACCTCTGTCATTGCCAACAAAGGATATATTACAAAGTATTGAGATGAAATTTTGTTTCTGACCAAATACTTATTTTCCACCATAATATGCAAATAAAATGTTAAAAAAACAGACAATGTGATTTTCAGGATTTTTTTTCTCAGTTTGTCTCCCATAGTTGAGGTCTACCTATGATGTAAATTACAGACGCCTCTCATCTTTTTAAGTGGTGGAACTTGCACTATTGCTGACTGACTAAATACTTTTTTGCCCCACTGTATATATATATATGTTAGTATCCTGTTAATAATTGGTCTGCATTCAAAATAAAATGGAGGTGCAGGAGTGGGTTGTAGTCCGGGTATATAGAAAGGAATGTCCACCATACTCTCAAAGTCAATATGTTCAAGATACTTTATTGATTGGTACTCATCAAAGAAGAATGAACCAGCTGAAAACAGGTTAGTGACAAAATCCATCCCGGGACTTTATCACAAGGTCACAGTATGTCTGAGTCACTGAAATACAGCATATAGAGACATGAGCTTGTTATACAGGGAGAACTTAGAAGAGTCCATCCGTTTGGAGAATAGAAGAGAGTAACCAGGCACATCCCGTGTGTTGCCTTACTATCTTCTATTACCAGACGGATGGACTCTTCTACGTTCTGTACTATAGACCCAGGACGGTTCGAAACGTCTTCCTTATTTTGTCGCTAATCTGTTTTCAGCTGGTTCATGCTTCTTTGAAGTGTACCACTCAATAATGTATCTTGAACATATTGACTTTGAGAGTGTGGTGGATATTCCTTTCTACTGTATATATTAAACTAACATATATATATATATATATATATATATACATATATATATATATGTGTATATATATATATATATATATACATATATATATATATATATATATATGTAAGCTTTTTTATTTGGTTTACTATTTATGCTTATTTTTAGTGATGAGCGAGTATACCCGTTGCTCGGGTTTTCCCGAGCATTCTCGGGTGTTCTCTGAGTATTTGTGAGTGCTCGGAGATTTAGTTTTTGTCGACGCAGCTGCATGATTTGTGGCTGCTAGGCAGCCTGAATATATGTGGGAATTCCCTAACAACCAGACACTTCCTGCATGTATTCCAGCTGTCTAGAAGCCACAAATCATGCAGCTGCGTCGACAAAAACTAAATCTCCGAGACCACAAATATCTCACAAATACTCGGAGACCACCCAAGCATGCTCGGGAAAACGAGTATACTCGCTCATCACTATTTATTTTTCATTTATTCATAATTCCTGTTTGGCGCCTTCATCACCAATTTACATTTCTGTCCACTGATGTATATTTCTTCTTTCATATCCCCAGTTGGATAATACCAAGATACATGAAATATTACTTTCCATTCTGACATTGTTTGAATTTACAGCTACAGTATACCTTACTATGGATTCACATTCCATCACAGGATTTCATCACAGCACCACTGATACTATATGTTGTATTTTCACAAACCTCATTCTTTTATTTCTTCGCTTTCATTGTTTTCATTTATGTTTTTACAGTCACCCGCCACTTATTTTTTATTCAATTTTGCCTTTATTCACTCTGTATTTACACTATACACTCTAAAAAAACAACTTTTTTGTCTCATCTCACATGGACACATACAATGGGGCAGATTTATTAGTACTGTCTAGTCTGACAATGTAATCTTATACAAGACAATCTTAACATGCGCCAGATTTAAAATACAGGAGTGTTTTATGCTGTCTAATACATCTGATTTGCACACGTATCTATCAGGGCTGCGGATTTTTCCGCAGCAGATTTGATAAATCCGCAGTGCAAAACCGCTGCGGTTTTTCCTGCGGATTTATCGCGGATTCCGCTGCGGGTTTACACCTGCAGTTTTCTATTGGAGCAGGTGTAAAACCGCTGCGGAATCCGCACAAAGAATTGGCATGCTGCGGAATGTAAACCGCTGCGTTTCCACACCGTTTTTTCCGCAGCATGTGCACTGTGGATTTCATTTCCCATAGGTTTACATTGTACTGTAAAGGCATGGGAAACCGCTGCGGACCTGCAGCTGCGGAAACGCTGCAGATCCGCAGAAAATACCCTAAGACTTTCTAGTATAAATTGGCACCACTGTTTGTAGGGTTACTTTGTGCTAGAAATGTGCGCCACAGTTTTGGTGTAATGGGTCAACATTAGGCCTCATCCCCTTTCAGAGTAAACCATACACCCCTTTAAGAGTGCAGAAAATGTCTAAAACATAATTAATATGGTGCAAGTTGTAAAAGATAGTTTTTGTTGCAAATTGCACATGAAATGTGGTCCATTTAGCTTGATAAATCTCCCCTAAGGCCGGTTTCACACGTCAGTGGCTCTGGTACGTGAGGTGACAGTTTCCTCACATACCGGAGACACTGACTCACGTAGACAAATTGAAATCAATGTGTCTCTGCACATGTCAGCATGTTTTCACGGACCGTGTGTCCGTGTGCAAAACACGGAGACATGTCAGTGTTCGTGGGAGCGCACAGATTACGCGGACCCATTAAAGTCAATGGGTCCGTGTAAAACACGTACCGCACACGGACGCTGTCCGTGTGCAGTCCGTGTGCCGTGCAGGAGACAGCGCTACAGTAAGCGCTGTCCCCCCCCCACATGGTGCTGAAGTCCCAATTCATATCTTCTCTCCAGCAGCTTTCGCTGGAAAGAAGATATGAAAAATCCTTTTTTTTTTCTTGTTTTAAATAAAGATCCATGCCCCCACCCCCCTCCCACCCCGTGTGCCCACGCACTGGTAATAAAATACTCACCTGGCTCCCTCGCAGCGTCCTCTCAGCGCCAGCTTCTCCTGTATGAGCGGTCACGTGGTGCCGCCGATTACAGTCATGAATAATCCACCTCCCATAGGGGTGGAGCCGCATATTCATGACTATAATGGGCGGCACCACGTGACCGCTCATACAGGAGAAGGTGCGGCGAGGACAGGACGCTGCGAGGGAGCTTGGTGAGTATTTTATTACCAGCGGGTGGGCGAACAGGGGGTGGGAGGGATTTGGGGACATGGATCTTTATTTAAATCAAGAAAAAAAAAAAAAGGATTTTTCATATCTTCTTTCCAGCGAACGCTGCTGGAGAGAAGATATGAATGGCGGCTTCAGCACCAGATGCAGGGGACAGCGCTAATCTCTAGCGCTGTCTCCTGCACGCTCCGTGTGGTACCCAGTCGGCACACGTGTGCCGCACGTGTGCCACACGGATGGCCTACGTGAGCTCACGGACACACGGACACGGATAATTCCGGTACCGATTTTTCCGGTACCGGAATTATCTGGACATGTGAGACTGGCCTAATGTGCACTCCTTTGCCAGTATCCCTTTGTAATTATACTGATTCTTTCCACTCTTGCCAATTCCATTTAGGTGATACTTTTATTTACCTAGTTTCCCATTTCTTCCCATCACTTATATAGCAAAGGAGAACATGAGCACAAGCTCATACTAGTCATTAGTCAGGATCATTCTCCTGTTATATCAACTCTAATTTTTTTTCTTCATATCCCGATAACTTCCTTTCCATTTCATTTGCACATTTTTTTCATCACAATTTGTTCATTGTTTTTTTTTTTAAACTTTCATATCATAGGCCATTTATATAAATTACTCACTTTTTGTTACACATTTCTTTATTTATTAGTCATGATGTATTGGTATTAAGTTCTATTTTTACTGTTTCATTTTTCTCCATATCATGTTTATTTAGCTTTCATTTTTTGTACCAATTTACACTTTCCATATTTACCACACTCCCATTTTCTAAATCATATGCAACTTTCATGTTTTTCTAGTGAAATTTTATTATGTTATATCACTAGCATACTCCTATTTTTTTATTGCACTTTAAATTTTTATGATATTCTGATATAAAAATTCACTTACCTCTTATGATTGCTTTTATATATTCTCATATGCTAACTGATTATCCTGCTATGAATCCAATGGCCTTCATCTATCCTGCTCTTATGGTTTGCTGAAATTATGTTTTGTACTTCTTTTGCCTTAGCTGTCTTTATTATTTTCCAGCGTTCCTGAGCATCATTGTTTGCGGTATAGCAGTGATCCTTGGTGACAACACTGGATTCAATCATCAACAGGTCTTAGAAATGCCACTCGAATCCCCATCACTCCATGAACAAGAAACTTGCGAAACGCTTAGAGTATTATGGAGGTGTAAGTGGACTGTCATGGTAGCTCCATCGGTCAGTATTACATAGTTACATTGGTTGAAAAAAGACCTCGGTCCAACAAGTTCAACCTTTCTCCACCAATTGTACATTTTGTCACTAAATTAACTATAACCCACAATGTTATGTGTATTGAGGAAATCATGCAGCTGTCATAATGTCGGCCATCACTACCTCTTGTGGTCGGGCATTCCACAGTCTGACTGCTCTAACTGTAAAGAACCCTTTCCTATGTAGCCGCCGCAATCGCCTTTCCTGAGTGCCCCCTGTTCCTTATTATGGTCCTTGGAAGGAATAATTCATGTGCCAGTCCTTTGTACTGACCACACATATATTTATACATGTAAATGAGAATCCCTCTGCGGCGTCTTTTCCTAAGCTAAACAAGCCCAACTTTTCCAACCTCTCATCATACAGTATGAGAAGCCTTCCATCCCTTGTAATAATATAGATGCCCGCCTTTGAACTGACTCTAATTGCTGAATATTCTTTTTTAAATGTGGAGCCCAAAACGGGATCCTTATATTGATCTATATACACTTCTCTGAATCATCATTTACACTGTGCATCTCTACAATTTTTTTAAATTTTTCCAGTGTCATGCATTCATTTGTGATCTCGTACAGTGACCTACATCTTTCATTTTGTAATTGTGTTCCCGTCGGCAGGTATTTATATCTTTTATTTATTGGCTTGTATTAATTTTCATGTGTAAATTGCATATATTTATATTTATTTGTTGTATAAATATTTTTGCATCATACATGAATAGTGTAGCAAAAATCACTACAATGGAACATGGTCTATATTTTCTTCTTCAGTCTCCTTAGAATTTTAATCCATATGTTTCTCTTTAGTCTTGTTATCAGAATAAAACAGAATTAGTTTAGTAAAATTGTGTTACTGAATTTTTTATTTCTGTGGTATTTGGGTACAATGTAAGTAGATGGCTTAGTCCCTGAGGATGAGATGGTATTGGAACTAAGTTGTACTGTAGGAGGAAGGGAACCCTGTGGAGGCAGTGTGATCTTCTGGGGAATGTTCTCCTCCTGTAATTCATGTGTATTTCACTTTATCATGAACAACCTACATAAACATTGTTGTAGACCACTTTCTTGTCCAAATTCCCCAGATCTGAATCTAATTACCTGTGCGTTATGCTGAATATCACCAATGTTCGATGCTTCACTGGCTGCTGTAGGCATAGCTTGAAGAGCCTTTAATTGCTTTGGAGTCATTCATACTGCCTTTTGTTACTTCAACATCTCAAGTTTCCCGGTTTCTCTTTTAAAGTGCAGATTTCTTTATTGGCTTATTGACAAGACACTTTTTTTTTCAGGGCTAATGCTTGTTTTTTTTAAAACTCATTTTATTAAAAAACTCAAACATCAATACTCATAGGAGTTACGGTGTGTTATTTCTTCATTTCATAAAACATACTAGGATTACAATGTACATATTATGGAATCATTTTAAAACAAAATAACATTTAAGAGAGATGTAGCCAATTCATGTGTTATTAAAAGTTCTGACTCCCACCTACAACTAGGTACCTCAAGGAGGCGCTAACACTATGGGGAACTGGTCCATGGCCTCCATACTTTATCAAACTTATCTGGGCATTTTCTATTTTAAAAAATAAAGTATTCAGAAGACAATATTGAGTTTATCATCTTAATCCACACGGAACTTTTTGGAGGACGTCTATCCATCCACCCAATGGCAAACGCTTTTCTTGCTATAAATAGGGATTCTCTTTGCAATATGCCGAGTAATATTTACACTCTTCTTCATCCAGAATCCTGAACAGACACATTAAGGGCACTAGTTGTATATCAATATGTAATATTGTTAATAGAAAAGTAATTAAAGACTTTATGACCGGACAAACCCAAAGCATATGCCAGAAGTCTGTTTCTGGAAAACTTTATCTAGGACAACTGGCCTTGTGTAATCTACCCATTTTCCTCCACCTTATTGGTGTGATCTAACTCTGATGGATAATATATACAGTGGGTACGGAAAATATTCAGACACCTTTAAATTTTTCACTCTTTGTTTCATTGCAGCCATTTGGTAAACTCAAAAAAGTTCATTTTTTTCACATTAATGTACACTCAGCACCCCATCTTGACTGAAACCCCCCAGAAATGTCGTAATTTTTGCAAATTTAATAGAAAAGAAATATCACATGGTCATAGGTATTCAGACCCTTTGCTCAGACACTTATATTTAACTTACATGCTGTCCATTTCCTTGTGATCCTCATTGAGACAGTTCTACTCTTTTATTTAAGTCCAGCTGTGTTTAATTAAACTGATAGGACTTGATTTGGAAAGGCACACATCTGTCTATATAAGTCCTCACAGCTCACAGTGCATGTCAGACCAAATGAGAATCATGAGGTCAAAGGAACTGGCCAAGGAGCTCAGAGACAGAATTGTGGCAAGGCACAGATCTGGCCAAGGTTACAACAGAATTTCTGTAGTACTCAAGGTTCCTAAAGCACAGTGGCCTCCATAATCCTTAAATGCAAGAAGTTTGGTACGACTAGAAGTCTTCCAAGACCTTTGCCATCCAGCCAAACTGAGCAATCGTGGGAGAAGAGCTTTGGTAAAGAAGAATCCCAAGATCACTGTGGCTGAGCTCCAGAGATGCAGTAGGAAGATGGGAGAAAGTTCCACAAAGTCAACTATCACTGCAGCCCTCCACCAGTCGGGCGTTTATGGCACAGTGGCCCGACGGAAGCTTCTCCTCAGTGCAAGACATATGAAAGCCCGCATAGAGTTTGCTAAAAAAACATATGAAGGACTCCTAGATTATGAGAAATAAGATTCTCTGGTCTGATGAGACGAAGATAGACCTTTTTGGTGATAATTCTAAGCGGTATGTGTGGAGAAAACCAGGCACTGCTCATCACCTGCCCAATACAATCCCAACAGTGAAACATGCTGGTGGCAGCATCATGCTATAAGGGTGTTTTTCAGCTGCAGGGACAGGATGACTGGTTGTCATTGAAGGAAACATGAATGCGGCCATGTACAGAGATATCCTGGATGAAAACCTCTCCCAGAGTGCTCTGGACCTCAGACTTGGCTGAAGGTTCACCTTCTAACAAGACAATGACCCTAAGCACACAGCTAAAATAACAAAAGAGTGGCTTCAGAACAACTCTGTGACCATTCTTGACTGGCCCAGCCAGAGCCCTGACCTAAACCTAATTGAGCATCTTTGGAGAGACCTGAAAATGGCTGTCCACCAACGTTCACCATCCAACCTGACGGAACTGGAAAAGATCTGCAAGGAAGAATGGCAGAGGATCCCCAAATCGAGGTGTGAAAAACTTGTTGCCTCATTCCCAAGACGACTCATGGCTGTACTAGCTCAAAAGGGTGCTTCTACTCAATGCTGAGCAAAGGGGTCTGAATACTTATGACCATGTGATATTTCAGTTTTTCTTTTTTAGTAAATTTGCAAAAATTACTGCATTTGTTTTTTATCAGTCAAGATGGGATGTAGAGTGTACATTAATGAGAAAAAAAGTAACTTTTTTGAATTTACCAAATGGCTGCAATGAAACAAAGAGTGAAAAATTAAAGGGGTATGAATACTTTCCGTACCCACTGTAGTTGAGTTGACTGATTGTTAATAGCAGGTGAAACATATAGGTGAGATTCTAGAATATCATCAAAAATCTCATTGTCTATAGCAGGTATCTAGGATTTTCATTTGTCTAGAACTACCAAGGGGTTTTCTTGTACTTTGGCATGTATGCGTGAGGAGTACAGTTTAGCAATCAGGCCCCTCAGACTCTGAGACCTAATAACTCCAATCAATGGGAAAAAAGTAAAGCATTCTTCTCGACCAGAAAATTGAGCTTGAAACAGATGTCTAATCTGAAGAAACTTAAAGAAGTGTGAATTTGGAATCCTGTACTTAGTTTGTAGGTGGCAAAAGTACAAAACACATTATCTTAAACTAATTGGCTAATAAACATGATGCCCTTTTCCCACAAACTAAAATTCTGAAGTGTAAGAAAATGTGACAGATTGGTAATATGTCATAACGGTGATTCTGAGGGACTATCTACATAGTTATATATTTTTTAGCCTCTCTGCACTATCTACTGGCAAATCTATGGAGAGAGAGTAACTTATTAGGGGGTTTCTGATTTTCCAGTATGGGCTAAAGTAAATCTATGTCAATAAAATCTCCCAACTATTTCTCAGGATTTGTTGTCTTTTTAATTTGAGTCCAAGATTTTAAATATTTAAGTTGGCCTGATAAATACCACTGAAATATATCCAAAAGAGCCATACCAGCTAACTTCTTAGGTTTTTGCAATTTTGCAAGCTAGAGTTTAGTTCTAGAAAACCCCCATACATCCCCATTTAGAGTAATCATCTCCAAATAATTCTTGGATATAATTATTGCTAGATATTTAAAATGGTTTACCACATGAATACCCTGAGTCACTGAGCCTATGAGGTTAGTTCTATTAGGCTATGTTCACACTTTGCGTTGTCCTTCTGCGGGTTCTCCCGCAGCGGATTTGATAAATCTGCAGGGCAAAACAACTGCGGTTCTCCCTGCAGATTTATCGCGGTTTGTTCCGCGTTTTCCGCTGCGGGTTTCCGCCTATACTATTGATGCTGCATATGCAGCAATATGCAGTATCAATAGTAATGTTAAAAATAATAAAAATTGGTTATACTCACCCTCTGACGTCCCGATCTCCTCGACGCTGCACCCGGCGGTCCGGTTCCAAAGATGCTGTGCGAGAAGGACCCTTCGTGACGTCACGGTCATGTGACCGCGACGTCACCGCAGGTCCTGGTCGCACAGCAACTCTGACCGGACGGCCGCGTGCAGCGCTGAAGACTTCAGAGGGTGAGTATAACATGATTTTTTATTTTTTAACCCCAAATATGGTTCCCAGGGCCTGGAGGAGAGTCTCCTCTCCTCCACCCCGGGTACCACCCGCACATTATCCGCTTACTTCCCGCAACGTGGGCACAGCCCCATGCGGGAAGTAAGCGGTTCAATGTATTCCTATGGGTGCAGAATCGCAGCGATTCTGCACAAAGAAGTGACATGCTGCGGGTTGTAAACCGCTGCGTTCCCGCGCGGTTTTTCCCGCAGCATGTGCACAGCGGTTTGCGGTTTCCATAGGGTTTACATGTTACTGTAAACGCTATGGAAACTGCTGCGGACCCGCAGCATCAAAATCGCGGCGGTTCCGCGGTAAAAACCGCAAAGTGTGAATATAGCCTTAGAGTAAAGATATATCATAAAGAATTTTTTCCAATTTATCAATAGTCTAGAATAATTCCCATATTGGTCAATCAGTTCTATGGTTCTTGGAGTTGTGGAATTTGGGGAGTAAACAAATAGTAATAGGCCATCTGCATATAATGCCAGATGATCGTCTCCTGATTTATGACTTATCCCCCTAAAAATTCGATCAGATCTAATTCGAATAGCCAAGGGCTCCAATGCCAATTCAAACAACAGGGGAGATAAGAGGCACCCTTGTGGGGTGCCTCTGTACAATGGAAAGGAAACAGAAGAATTTTAATAATTAGGGACACTTTAATATTGGTAGAAAATACTTCTACCTGCTATGAAGCCAGATTGATTAGGATGTATTAAATTAGATATAACCATATTTAACCTATTCACTAATAATTTACTAAGGTGTTTATAGCCCACATTTAATAATGATATGGGTCTATAAGACACGCAATCTAAAGTATCTTTATTTGGCTTTAATATTAGCACAATTATTGGCTCATAAATTACTATGGTAGGGAACCCGTCTCACAAGAAGCTTCACATATTTTCAACAGGGAGGGAAGAGTTTACTTTTTATATAGAGCAAAAATCTCCAGAGGCAAGGCATCTGGACCTGAAGCCTTACCCTTAGATATGTCTAACAGTTCCCTCTCTAGTTCTTCCATAGTTACCTTGGATTCTAACATTCTCAATTGGTCCACAGTCATTTGCGGAAATTTGATATTGTTTAAATATATTTCAATGTCCTTCATTGAGTATGTTAGTTTAGATTTATATACCTCTTGGTATCAGATTGAGAATGCAACTAATATAGACTCATTAGAAGTCACAATGTTGTTTTGTTCTCAACAAATTTTAAGGATTTATTAATGAATGACACAGTTGCATGTAAAAGTTTGGGCACCCCTGGTAAAAATTACTGTTATTGTGAACAGTTATGTGAGTTGAAGATTAAATAATCTATAAAAGGCCTGAAGTTAAAGATGACACATTTCCTTTGTATTTTAGGCAAAAAATATATACTTTCATCTTTTATATTTTAAAAATTACAAAAAGGAAAATGGGCCAATGCGAAAGTTTGGGCACCCTGCAAGGTTAGTGCCTAGAAGCACCCTGTGAGGGACAAGGGAGACTCCATTTGGATTTATTAATTCACGCCCAATAGATTATCCAGAGATCTCCCTTCGCACTCCTGAAGTGCCCCCACCCTTGGGAGAAATACACAAATGCCCAAAAGAACAGAACATTGCCATTTGGCCCGAAAATTAGAGGCCACGTGTTAATGAAGGCAAGGAGTAGTAGAGCTAGGACCCCCTGCTGTCTTTTGTGCAAGGCAGCCGACATCAAGGGAAAACTCTAGACACTTGGGCACCGACACCTAGAGATGAATTATGAAAGTACCGTGCATCTCAGGGTTAGGTCCAACATACCAGCAGAACCCTGGTAGCCCTCCACACGCACCCCTGCGTCTCATATTTCTCTAGCTGTCCCAGATTCTGAGCTATCAAGACTGGCTCTCTAGAACCTCTTAGCCTACCCAAGTTTGGACTCTCCGTATCGTTCCAGCCACAATGAACCCATTGAGATGTCAGTCGTCCCATTTGGACCTCCCCCTAGGAAGTTTTGACCCATCCTACATATTGGGAATTATTTCAGCTAGGAGGTCAAGGGAGGAGAATTCAGCCCCACCCAGAGGGGCGGTGGCAAATATGGGAGAGGGCGAGCTAGGGGTTAAAAGCTAGCTACACACCATTAGCCTTTGTCATTGTTCTGCCATGGAAGTCACTTCTGGTGTGGGGATGGAACAGAAAACTTTCCTCAATCCACATGTGATAAGAAACGGTAACGTGACACCTACAGCTAACTGCTATCCCCAACCTGTACACTACTTTTATCTGTACTTCTGGCTGTAATATCTGTATATTACTCTGTATATATTTGTATTATGTAGTGCACCTTTCGGCAATTAAAATATCAATTAATTTTGGGCTGCTCTTTCATCTCGAAACCCGATTTCCCACATCCGTGAGTCTAGCTAGTACTTATACGCTACCTGGGGTTGGTTTCTGACCTGATATAAGCTTAATGGACTGGGCTTATATCTAACGAGGGACTGGTGGCAGCATACCGTTCTGGTGTTATTGGGGGATCCTGGCAGTGATGGATTGGAGGTTTATATATATATACAGTGGGGCAAAAAAGTATTTAGTCAGTCAGCAATAGTGCAAGTTCCACCACTTAAAAAGATGAGAGGCGTCTGTAATTTACATCATAGGTAGACCTCAACTATGGGAGACAAACTGAGAAAAAAAAAATCCAGAAAATCACATTGTCTGTTTTTTTATCATTTTATTTGCATATTATGGTGGAAAATAAGTATTTGGTCAGAAACAAAATTTCATCTCAATACTTTGTAATATATTCTTTGTTGGCAATGACAGAGGTCAAACGTTTTCTGTAAGTCTTTACAAGGTTGCCACACACTGTTGTTGGTATGTTGGCCCATTCCTCCATGCAGATCTCCTCTAGAGCAGTGATGTTTTTGGTTTTTCGCTTGGCAACACGGACTTTCAACTCCCTCCAAAGGTTTTCTATAGGGTTGAGATCTGGAGACTGGCTAGGCCACTCCAGGACCTTGAAATGCTTCTTACGAAGCCACTCCTTCGTTGCCCTGGCGGTGTGCTTTGGATCATTGTTATGTTGAAAGACCCAGCCACGTTTCATCTTCAATGCCCTTGCTGATGGAAGGAGGTTTGCACTCAAAATCTCACGATACATGGCCCCATTCATTCTTTCATGTACCCGGATCAGTCGTCCTGGCCCCTTTGCAGAGAAACAGCCCCAAAGCATGATGTTTCCACCACCATGCTTTACAGTAGGTATGGTGTTTGATGGTTGCAACTCAGTATTCTTTTTCCTCCAAACACGACAAGTTGTGTTTCTACCAAACAGTTCCAGTTTGGTTTCATCAGACCATAGGACATTCTCCCAAAACTCCTCTGGATCATCCAAAAGCTCTCCAGCAAACTTCAGATGGGCCCGGACATGTACTGGCTTAAGCAGTGGGACACGTCTGGCACTGCAGGATCTGAGTCCATGGTGGCGTAGGGTGTTACTTATGGTAGGCCTTGTTACTTTGGTCCCAGCTCTCTGCAGTTCATTCACTAGGTCCCCCCGCGTGGTTCTGGGATTTTTGCTCACCGTTCTTGTGATCATTCTGACCCCACGGGGTGGGATTTTGCGTGGAGCCCCTGATCGAGGGAGATTATCAGTGGTCTTGTATGTCTTCCATTTTCTAATTATTGCTCCCACTGTTGATTTCTTCACTCCAAGCTGGTTGGCTATTGCAGATTCAGTCTTCCCAGCCTGGTGCAGGGCTACAATTTTGTTTCTGGTGTCCTTTGACAGCTCTTTGGTCTTCACCATAGTGGAGTTTGGAGTCAGACTGTTTGAGGGTGTGCACAGGTGTCTTTTTATACTGATAACAAGTTTAAACAGGTGCCATTACTACAGGTAATGAGTGGAGGAAAGAGGAGACTCTTAAAGAAGAAGTTACAGGTCTGTGAGAGCCAGAAATCTTGATTGTTTGTTTCTGACCAAATACTTATTTTCCACCATAATATGCAAAAAAAAATGATAAAAAAACAGACAATGTGATTTTCTGGATTTTTTTTCTCAGTTTGTCTCCCATAGTTGAGGTCTACCTATGATGTAAATTACAGACGCCTCTCATCTTTTTAAGTGGTGGAACTTGCACTATTGCTGACTGACTAAATACTTTTTTGCCCCACTGTATATATATATATTCCCAGCCTGGGACTGGGGATATATATACCGCCCTCACTAGAGAGTTCCCCAATAACCAGTACGTGACAGGGCAGCCTCTCTGGCGACTACTTGTCCTAAGTGCAGTTCCCTGACTGACAGAGTAAGGGGGCACCAGAGAGCTGTGACTGTGTAAGCTCCATCACAGATTGGTGTTGGCGGAGTGATATCCGTATCACCTGGCTCTACTCTCATATTTTCCTTACACACCCCCTTTTGAAAACATCACGGCTTGTAAACACATTTGTTAGCCAGCCCAGAGTCTTTCAATTCTTATTTGAGGGATTTTCATCCATTCTGCCTTGGAAAATTCTTCTGTCACAATTCCTCTACTCAGTGAGTGATTGCTATGCTGTTCTATGGAAACTGTTTTGCTGAGCTGTCCATGCCTTGATTGACAGCTCAGCTGTCCAATCCGTGACTGGGAGCTGTGGTACTTTCTCCAGATGTTCGGTGTTCTGGTGATTGCCCAGCTACTTAACTGAGCTGTCTGCTCCTGATCCCTGCCAGACGTAGTTTGTTTTTCTTGGTGAGTGTTAGCCTGATAATGTTGCTCTGAGTTCTGATCTTCTGCTCCCTGACCCTTTGGACCATGTTCTGACTATCCATTTGTTTGTCCTTTGGTTTTTAATCCGCTATCTCTTGATGTTGACCCTGAACTTTGACCTGACTTACGCGTCCATCGTTTCCCTTGGCTCTCTAAGTACTCTCTTGGTAGTCACCCCGGAACGTCTGACTCTTTTGCCTCGCGGTCTGTTCATGAGTAGTGACAAGCATCACATCTTCCAGTTCTGTGAGATTCTTGGGTGATCTTGTATGCACTGCTATTTTGAGGTCTAAGCACAGATTTTCAATAATGTTCAGATCAGAGGGTTCTGAGTTGCCTGTCTATAAATCTTACAAGCAGCTCGCACTGAAATGTTGCTTGGTCTTCCAGACCTTATCTTGGAATCTACTTCCTGTTAACTGCCATTTCTTAATTACATTTCGAACTGAGGAACGGGCAACTTGAAAACGCTTTGCTATCTTCTTATATCCTTCTGCTTTGTGGGCCTCTACCATTTTCATTTTCAGGGTGCTAGGTAACTGCTTATAACTCATGGCTGCAGTTTTTTAGCACAAGGTTGGAGGAGGCTGGGTTTTATAAAGCTAGGAAAGTTGCATCAGCTGGCCTTTCCTAACAATGATAATGAACAAGCCATAACCCTAACAGGATAATTAAGGTCTGAAACCTTGGTCAAAGTTATTTGAGCCCCCAAATCTCCAAGCCAAGGATGCCCAAACTGTTGCATAGGCCCAATTTTCTCTTTATAATATTTGAAATGTAAAAAATTACATATATAAAAAAATGTCAAAATATACATATATATTATTTTACTAAAATACAAAGGAAATGTGTCATCTTCAACTGTAGCCCTTTCAGAGATCATTTAATCTTCAACTTGCTTAACTGTTCACAATAACAGTAATTTTGACTAAGGGTGCCCAAACTTTTACATGTCACTATATGGGCCAGGAAACTACTGGACTGATTACCTTGTTCAAAGTATTTTTGGTTCATAAAAAACAAATACCTTTTGCTTTTATCTTGTAAATACGGTATGTTAAATAATGTCTTCCTGCTTGCAATCAGGTAACTGTATTCCTATCTTTTGTATCATCAATATAGGTCTTTTCTAATTCAGCACAGTTAGATGCAAGGTCAAATTACTGCTTAGCATATTATCTTTTAATAAAGGACATAGAAGATTGACAGCAACCCCTCAAGTAGGCTTTAAATGCATCCTAAAAAGAGGCATGATCCTCACTTAAGTCGTTCTCTAGCATAAAGACATTAATTTGGAATTCGGTCATGTGGCCCAAATAATGATAGCCAGAAGGGATTTATTTTGTGTATAGGCCTCTGTGTAACAGCATAACTTAAATTAAATTGTGCTAGTATGTGGGAATAATCTGGTGTAGCTCTAGGCAGTTGTTTAATATTTATAAGTATAAAGCATGCTTTAGGGTTTCCACATATAAAATCAACACGAGACAGAGTATTTTCCAGGAGTAAAACAAGTAAACTCATATGAGTTGGTTGTGTAGGCGCCAGATATCATACCAACCCACCTCTTTCAGGAATTAACCCAAAGATGTGTGTGTATTCTTTGGAACCGGATTGGAGTTGACCCCAAATCTGTCTAGTTCCAGGTTAAGTAATAGGTTAAAATCACCCATACATAGAATAATAGCTTGTAGGAAAGTTTTTGCTGCATCATACAGAAAAGTTATCGGGGCAGGAGGGGGAAGCTATAAACCCAGTATATCAAACATTTGGTTCTCAACATAGACTTCTATAAATACATAACGTTCCTCTGGATTCTTCTGTAGAACTCTCAGTTCCCATCTGACTGATTTATGGACCAAAATAGATATACCTTTAGAGTACATAGTATGTACCGAGTGGGTTTACCATTGTATCCTTGGTTTATTGAGAAACTTGAAAGTTGAAGACTGTAGGCGAGTGTCTTATAAACAAATAATTTTTTTCATAAACTAGTTAATTTATTAATGAACAACAGTATATAGTTACAACATTTCTAAATTCAACCAAAGAAGTAGTTTTCAGTATAGTGGCACAGACAATAGTGATACTGTCAAAAGGTTTCAAAAATATCAAGATATTATGTTAACGTCAAATCACATATCAGAATACCCCTTTTTAAGAAACGTATGACATATTAACAAATTGTTCATTAACTTCTTGCAATCAAGGGCTTTGTCAAGCCTGACAAAGGAAAGAAAAGAACTTTTAGTAGAAAATTATAGCAAAATAGAAAAGTCAAGATGAGATCCTAAGGGGAGAGGAAGAGATGAGCAAGGTTTATGAATCCACCCAGTTTCAGGTATGTACAAGTACAATATATGGTGTCTTCATCACGACAGAAGGATTGAGGAGTACTCTGGGGAATCTCTGAATAAAATCCATCCTTGCCAACTATCAGGGCCGTATTTAGAGTTTCTGCTGCCCGAGGCACTTTTAGTGCTGCCTCCCCCATCGGCGAGTATGACACTATCCGCATAGACTTTGGCAAGAATCGCTGATGTGAAAGTCGCCTTTTGCAGCAGATCAGGCAGTTTTTCTGCATCTGCCACGTAACGGATCACTTACGGCAACACTGCGTTTGGTTTCATTCATTCTCTATGGGATTTGCGGTACTTTATGTGATCTGGGAAATGCGGTGCCATACCTCCCAACTTTTGAAAAAGGGAAAAAGGTTTAAAGGTTGCGGCACACTACGTGCGCCGCGGCAAATTTTAGGCCATGCCTCTGACCACACCCATTTCACAACTAATCACACCCATATCCAAGTCCCAACCACACCCATTTAGCACTGCTGATCACACTGTCTCATATACAATAATTAAAACCAAAAAAAATATGGCCACGCAGTGCTCCATACTGTATAATGGCTACGCAGTGCTCCACATACTGTATAATGGCCCTATATGATGTTCCATACTGTATAATGGCCACACAGTGCTCCATACTGTATAATGGCCACACATGATGCTCCATACTGTATAATGGCCACACATGATGCTCAATACTGTATAATGGCCATTGGCCACACATGATGCTCCATACTGTATAATGACCACACATGATGCTCCATACTGTATAATAGCAGCACATTATGCTCAATACTGTATAAGGGCCACACATGATGCTCCATACTGTATAATGGCCCCACATTATGCTCCATACTGTATAATGGCCCCACATGATACTCAATACTGTATAATGGCCACACGATGCTCCATACTGTATAATGACCTCACATGATGCTCAATACTGTATAATGGCCATACATGATGCTCCATACTTTATAAAGGCCACACATGATGCTCCATACTTTATAATGGCCCCACATGATGCTCCATATGGCATAATGGCCACACATGATGCTCCATACTGTATAATGGCCCCACATGATGCTCCATACTGTATAATGGCCACACATGATGCTCAATACTGTATAATGGCCATACATGATGCTCCATACTGTATATTGACCCCACATGATGCTCAATAGTGTATAATGCCCCCCTCCCATCTTGTATGCATTGCTCATCTCCCTCCCATCCCATATGCATGGCTTATATCCCCCCCTCCTGTATGCATGGCTCATAATTCCCCCCCCCCCCCGTATGCATGGCTGATGGCTCATAATTCCCCCCCGCCCCGCCGTATGCATGGCTGATGGCTCATAATTCCCCCCCGTATGCATGGCTGATGGCTCATAATTCCCCCCCCGTATGCATGGCTGATGGCTCATAATTCCCCCCCCTGTATGCATGGCTGATGGCTCATAATTCCCCCCCTGTATGCATGGCTGATGGCTCATAATCCCCCCTCCCTCCCTATGCATGGCTCATCTCCACCCCCTCCCCCGCTCATATAGTAACATAGTAACATAGTTAGTAAGGCCGAAAAAAGACATTTGTCCATCCAGTTCAGCCTATATTCCATCATAATAAATCCCCAGATCTACGTCCTTCTACAGAACCTAATAATTGTATGATACAATATTGTTCTGCTCCAGGAAGACATCCAGGCCTCTCTTGAACCCCTCGACTGAGTTCGCCATCACCACCTCCTCAGGCAAGCAATTCCAGATTCTCACTGCCCTAACAGTAAAGAATCCTCTTCTATGTTGGTGGAAAAACCTTCTCTCCTCCAGACGCAAAGAATGCCCCCTTGTGCCCGTCACCTTCCTTGGTATAAACAGATCCTTCTCCCGGACCATCTTGCATGGCGCGGGCGGCTTACCATCCTCCCCCCATCCCCCGTCCCTCATACTCACCTGTCAGCTGTCCCACACGCCGCGCCGACATCCCTCCGGCTCTGTCCCGCCGCAGTGCCTTCTTCCTGACTGAGCGGTCATGTGGTACCGCTCCTTAAGGTCATGAATATGCGCATATTCATGACCTTAATTAGCGGTACCACATGACCGCTCACTCAGGACGCGCAGACGCTGAGACTAGGCATCGCTGGAGGCTGGAGCATGTGAGTATCGTCTTCAAGGAAGGTGGGAGGGACTCGGAGGCGGGGGGCGGGAGAACACCTTGCTCAGGTGCCGCCCCCCCTCAATGTCGCCGCCCTAGGCATGTGCCCTCGTGTGCCTAGTGGCAAATACGGCCCTGCCAACTATGGAAAAAGTTGTCTGAGCTAATTTTATTATGAGCAGAGAGTCTTTCCATTCTACACAAAAAAATCAATTTCAAGAGACCATTCTTGGATAGATGGAGTGATTCTAGAACACCAATGTCTGAAAATGACTGTTCTAGTGGAGGATAAACAGTGTTTTAGCAATCCTCTTTTGATAGATTTAAAAGACCCTGGTATCATAGAAAGAAGTCCGATCTGGGGAGTTCTAGATTATGATTCCCCTGCAATGTGTTTGTGAACACCACTTAATTGATTGCCTTCCCACAAGATATCAAGCATAGTGCTTTCAGCATTTTCACATCTCCAGCATTTATTGGAGACAGAGGGAAAAATGTTATGAAGATCTGCTGGACAATGATACCATCTAGTTATGATTTTGTAATTTTTTTTCTTTAGCTTTGCAAGCCAATGGAAGTCTGTGTGTGCAAAAGAAAGTTTTGTTCCATTACTCCTCCTAGAAGGCCATCCCAATCTCTCTTCCACTATTTCTTGAGCCATAGGAGCTCTGTATTAGTCTGAGATGATAAAATATAATATATTTGTGAGATCGTATGCTTGGGTGCAACCTCTCCGATCAGCAACGACTCAAACTGAGAAGGGTCAGACTAGAGCACCGAGAACGGCTGAAGGGAATCAATGAATGAACGGAACTGGAGGTATGAAAACCAAGGTATGGTTTGAACAGGGTAAAGAGCTTTAAGCTCATTTAGCGATGGTATATTAATGAAATTTGCAAGGAATTAATGGAGTCTAGTTATATAGTTGAAGACCAGGAATTTACTCACTCCAACTCCAGGGGGGATTTCTGGATTGTCAATGATTGGTGTCATAGGTCCTGGAATCTTTGAAATATTAAGTTTCTTTACCAATTGGTCCCAAACTCTGAGAAGATCAACTGTTAATAGGAGGAGTGGTCTCTTTGAAGACGTGTTTAGAAATCTAGGGTAGAGAAGTTAAGTCTAGGCACGATAGAAATGACTCTAGTGTGACCCAACGCTTCTGATATGCCCCATGAAACCAGTCCACCATCCGCCCCAGTACAGCCGCAGCATGATAGAGTTGAAAATTTGGGAGGCTGGAGCCCCCTTGAGATTTAGATCTAGCCAAAAATTTCATGGCCAATCTCGATCTTTTTGATCTCCAAATTAAATGGTTACAGACTGTATTTAGTTACTTAAAAAAGGAATAGGGGAGTGCAAATGGAACCACTTGAAATACATAAAACAGTTTCGGAAGAATGTCCATCTTTTTTTTATCAAATAATTTTTATTGAAATTTTCTTTATATGGGAATATGGATAAAGGGGTGAAGGAAAGATAGGGATAGGGAAGGGAAAGATATCCCCAAAATTAAGGGGATTGAGGGAAGAAGCAAGACAGGCACATGTACCAACTAGTATACAGTAGCATAAATATACATGAAATAACCGTCGCTTCATAATAGCATCTAACAATAAAGCAAACTTTCAAAGTAATACGTCAGTATGAAATGTAAACAGGGTTCAACGTTGCCTTATGTAGCTAATCAAGACTTCAAATTAAAAGTAGAATAGCGCAGCGATTTGTAGCTAAACAATACTTCGATGTACGCCTAGGAACCTGTAAGAAAAACAAGTTAAAATGAAGGTGCATTAAATTCTTCTGTACACGTAGGCCCGTCATGTCTGGAAGCACCTTAAGGTGATCCTAAACTAAATGGGGGGAAGTTCGTTTTCCTGTAACTATGTGAACAACAGAAAAATTTGGCTCAAAATCAAGGCTAATCATTGGGAAGAGATATAACTGGAACCTATAAGCATAATAGGATGTGTACTCTACGTATAGGACGGGACTACAAGTCAAGTAGGACCATTGGAGGCTCTAGAAGGAATCAGACCATGTCGCTGCAGAAAGGTCATACCCTCCTCCGGTGTTGCGACATGTACCACTCCGGACAGGAGTTTCACCAAAAGAGTGGAGGAAGGCGACCAAGAATAGGCAAAATGGGACCTCTGGAGCTCCCGTGTAACGGGTGAAAAATCTCGTCGTTTTTTCAAAGTGTCTTTAGACAAGTCTCTGAAGAATGTTAGGTGGCCATATGGGGAAGTCAAGAAGCTTTTTTCAGAGGAGAGGTCAAATAGTTTGCCCCTAACCCAGGCTGGAAAAAAGGAGACAATAATGTCTCTTGGCACATCTGATGGTAGGGACATAGGTCTTTTAATTCGGTAGATTCTTTCAATAATATTGGGTTCGTTAACATCAGGAAAGAAATTAGAGATCATTTGGCGGATGTAGCTTTTCAGGTGGGGGGGTTTAACAGACTCCGGGACTCCTCTGATTTTCACGTTGTTTCTGCGTCTATGATCTTCCAGAGATGCCAAGTTACATTTGAGTGAATCTATGTCTCTTTGTAGACTTTCTAACAAGGCAGGTGACACAGGAGGAGTCGGCGGAGGATCCGTGTAGTGAAGGTCATAGCTCCCGGAGGGAAAATCCTCCATATTATTATCGGAAGAGTATGCAGAGGTTGCGTATGAATCATGTGCTGATGAAGAAGAATCGTAGAGAGAAGACCTTGAGGAAGATAAGAACGAGGAGGAGTCTAGGTTATCCGTAATGGATGTCAACGCGTCTTTTATGTATGATTCGGTAGCTGTATCCGTGCTAGGTGGGCGATTGCTTGGCGGATTAAAAGAAAGCAAGATTTTGTCCATCATTAGTGAATGTTCCTCCATTTTTTTGTTAAAACGGTTGCAGAAGACTCTCATCATATCATCAATAAATAATTCGGTTGGGGGTCTTTCTGTGTCTCTCACCTCTTCTGCACTAGGGAAAGAATATGTAGCTTCTATGGTGTGTTTCTCCCCCCCTTGAATAGAACAGTGGTTGGTTATCTGTAAAGGTGCCACTTGTGGGTGGTGATTAATTTGTGAGGTGTCATCAGGAGTTAATTTGTCCCCTTCAGCCCCGTGCCTCTCTATCATCTGGCGTTTGGGCTGGGGCACAAATGCGGGGGCATCATAATTTAGAGTGCGGCTAGCAGCCTGTCTTATTTTTTCCAATGTTATAGTGCCGCTGCTAGATGTGGGCGGAGTCGAGGGCGGGGTTTCATCCCTCCTCCCGCTCCCCTTCCCCGCCGTTGAAAGCAAAACCACCGCTCTATTTTCAGATGACCTGTCAGTCTGGGGGGCAGGAGCGAGTGTGCCTTTGTATAGCAGAGCGGGAGCCGCCCGTGGTTGGATCTCACCTGGAGATTCCTCTGCAGCAGGGCCAGTGAATTCTCCGCTGCTCACAGCGGTGGCGGCGTGAGCGATGGGCGGAGCAGTGGGCGGAGCTCCGACGCTCCTTTTGCTTCCCCGTCTCTTCTGTCCCGGCGATGCCGCTGCCTTGCCACTGCTCCCGGTGGGTCCCGGGGGCTTCACGGCCCGAGCCTCACACAGCACCGGCTCACCCGCCGTGATCTCCGACGCTTGGCTGCAGCTCCATCCTCCGGGGGCGGCGCCGCCGCGCTCCATGGGCGGAACAGTGGGCGGAGCTTCGGCGCTTCTTCTACCTCCTGGCCCCGCACATCCAGGCGATGCCGCTGCTTTGGATCTGCTCCCGGCGGCAGCCCCGACATGCGCGGCCGCCACAGAGAGCCCCAGGGACTCGTGGACGGGGGCCGCTTGCAGCAGAGGGTCTCCCAGAGACTTTCCCGCAGCTGGGACCGGGCTTCCTCCTCCGATAGTGGGCCTGCCACACAACATGGGCGTGGCTTTGGGCGGGGTTTCGGCGTCTCTCCTTGCACCCGGTCTCGCTTGTTCAGGCGAGACCGCGGCTTTAGGCCTACCTTCGAGGGTAGCAGCAGTCCTCGATCCTCCTCTGTATAGGCCTGCGGGCTTCAGCACGGGAGTCGCTGTGGAAGGGAGCCTGACCAGAGATCCTCCTTTAGGTGGCATAGGACTGGGGCTTGGTAGCACCGATGAGTGCAGCCTCTTGTCATATGAGCACATGCCTGCAGAAAGGCCTCTGCTGGGACCGGTATGTCCCGAAATTGCTTGTTGCTTCTTAAAAGTTGTCTTTTTCATTATGCGTCCTGGTCCTGAGTCCTTTAAATAAAGTTTCAAGAGATTTCCTCCCAAAATGTATGCATATAGCCGCTCAAAATAAGGGATTTTTCAGGAGCTCCTGCAACACAGGTCCACACCTGATCCCCAGCAAGCTGCGCCAAGAATGTCCATCTTTAACCCTTTCACAACATGCGCAGTAATAGTACGGCGCATGTCGTGTCTCCCCCTTTGATGTGGGCTCCGGCGGTGAGCCCACATCAAAGTCACGACATGTCAGCTGTTTTGTACAGCTGACATGTGCGCGCAATAGCGGCGGGTGAAATCGCTATTCACCCGCCGCTATTAACCTGTTAAATGCTGCTGTCAAACGCAGACAGCGGCATTTAACCGGCGCTTCCGGCCGGGCGGCCGGAAATGATGTCATCACCGACCCCCGTCACATGATCGGGGGTCGGCGATGCATCAGGAAGGTAACCATAGAGGTCCTTCAGACCTCTATGGTTACTGATGCAGGCCTGCTGTGAGCGCCCCCCTGTGGTCGGCGCTCACAGCACACCTGCATTTCTACTACATAGCAGCAATCTGATGATCGCTGCTATGTAGCAGAGCCGATCAGGCTATGCCAGCTTCTAGCCTCCCATGGAGGCTATTGAAGCATGGCACAAGTAAAAAAAAAATGTTTTTAAAAATATGAAAAAAATATAAAAAATATAAAAGTTTAAATCACCCCCCTTTCGCCCCATCCTAAATAAAACAATTTAAAAAAAAAAAAACCTACACGTATTTGGTATCGCCACGTTCAGAATCGCCCGATCTATCAATAAAAAAAAGCATTAACCTGATTGCTAAACAGCGTAGCGAGAAAAAAGTCCGAAACGCCAGAATTACGTTTTTTTGGTCTCCGCGACATTGCATTAAAATGCAATAACGGGCGATCAAAAGAATGTATCTGCACCAAAATGGTATCATTAAAAAAGTCAGCTCGGCACGCAAAAAATAAGCCCTCACCTGATCCCAGATCACGAAAAATGGAGACGCTTCGGGTATCGGAAAATGGCACTTTTTTTTTTTTAAGCAAAGTTTGGATTTTTTTTTCACCACTTGGATAAAAAATAACCTAGACATGTTAGACGTCTATGAACTCGTAATGACCTAGAGAATCACAATGGCAGGTTAGTTTTAGCATTTAATGAACCTAGCAAAAAAGCCAAACAAAAAACAAGTGTGGGATTGCACTTTTTTTGCAATTTCACCGCACTTGGAATTTTTTTCCCGTTTTCTAGTAAAAGACATGGTAAAACCAATGGTGCTGTTCAAAAGTACAACTCGTTCCGCAAAAATTAAGCCCTCACATGACCATATTGATGGAAAAATAAAAAGTTATGGCTCTGGGAAGGAGGGAAGTGAAAAATGAAAACGCAAAAACGAAAAAGGGCCGCGACTTGAAGGGGTTAATACGTTAATTCTACCAAACCAGGATAATCGTGTTTTGTCATAAGCCTCGAGCTCAGCTTTGACATGACTGAGCAAAGGCTCATGATTCAGATGGAAGAGCTGGGACAAGTCTGAGGGCAATTGGACCCCAAGATATTTCATAGAACCATTACACAAAAGAAAAGGAAAGGACCCCTTTAACAATTGTGCCCCCTCTTGTGGGATATTGATGTTCAAAATATCTTAAAATTACTCAGTTGACTATATGTCTCAAGTTCTTTCAGAATAGAGGGCAGTGATGTTTTAGGATTAGTGATGTACAATAGGAGGTCATCTGCGTATAGCTCCTATTTATGAGATTCGTGCCCGACTGAGATTCCTTGAATATTGGAGTTTTTCCTGAGGGCCAGTGCCAAATGTTCCATCACAACAACATACAATAACGGGGAGAGTGGACACCCCTGTCTTGTTCTATTCGACACTCCAAAAGATTCTGAATAGGTGCCATCGCAACGGACCTTGGCAGAGGGGTCTTGATATAAAGCCATTATTTTGTTGAGAATGTTGGGACCTAAATTGATTTGTTTAAGAGCAGAATGTAGAAAAGGCCAGCTAACCCGGTCAAATGTTTTTTCAGCATCAACCGATAGAATGCATGCTGGGATCTTTTTCAATTTCATATAGGACATAAACAGCATCGTTTTAATCGTGTTCTCTTGCCTTCCTCTGAGGTACAAATCCTACTTGATTGTTGTGCACGATATGAGGCATCATGGGGTCTAATCTGGTTGCTATGATTTTAAAGAAAAGTTTAACATCAAAGTTAATTAAGGATATTGGCCTGTAACTTGAGCATAATGTTTGGTCTTTCCTAGGTTTTGGTATCACCGAAATATGGGCTTCCAGAGTTTGTCTGGGAAAAGGGTTTGAAGTCAAAACTGAATTAAATACATTGGTTAAGAATGGGGTTAATTGCATAGCAAATGTTTTATAATCGTCTAAGGGGCACTTCTGTCTGTTTGTCTGTCTGTTTGTCTTTCTGTTTGTCTGTTTGTCTGTTTGTCTGTCTGTCATGGAAATCCCAAGTCGCTGATTGGTCACGGCCGCCGGGCACAGTCCGGCCGTGAAATGGCCGCTCCCTACTGCGCTGCAGTCAGTGCCCCCTCCATACTCCCCCCCAGTCAGCACCCGCCGCCCACATAGCGTTTTAGTAGTCCGTTAACCCGACTGCTTTACACCATGACATAAAGCGGTGTAACGCAGTCTGTTAACGCTGTGATTAACACTGTGTGACAAACTTTTTACTATTGATGCTGCCTATGCAGCATCAATAGTAAAAAGATATAATGTTAAAAATAATAAAAAAATAATAAAAAATGGTGCTATTCTCACCTTCTGCCGTCCACCGATGCGCGCGAGCGGCGAGGCTGCCGCAAGCTTTAAACGCAAACGCATTTGGTGCAAAAACGCGTTTAAACGCGTTTAAATGCTGCGTTTTTTAGGCGCATGCGTTTTTGCATGTTTTAACACAAACGCAGCGTTTTGATGCGTTTACAAGCGTTTTTGAAACGCATGATGAGAAGTGTGTGACAGCTGCCAATCATCAAAATCAACTAGAAAACCCACTATAAACAGTGGAGGACAACTGTAATAAGTGGCTCAGACAGACTTAGTAGGCCTAAAATAGAAAAGTAGGCTAAATGCAGTTCAGAATAGGTAAGAAGAGTACACAGGCGGCATAGCTTTTTTCAGCGGAGGAGGACAACTGTTATGAGAGGCTCACACAGTGACTAGGCCCAAGTAAGTAAGTAGGCTAAATGCAGTTCAAAATTGGTAAGAGGAGTACACAGGCGGCATAGCTTTTTTCAGCGGAGGAGGACAACTGTTATGAGAGGCTCACACAAACTTAGTAGGCCTAAAATAAAAAAGTAGGCTAAATGCAGTTCAAAATTGGTAACAGGAGTACACAGGTGGCATTGCTTTGTTCAGTGGAGGACAACTGTAATAAGTGGCTCAGACAGACTTAGTAGGCCTAAAATAGAAAAGTAGGCTAAATGCAGTTCAAAATAGGTAAGAGGAGTACACAGGCGGCATTGCTTAGTTCAGTGGAGGACAACTGTAATAAGTAGCTGACACAGTTAGTAGGCCAAAATAATAAAGTGGGCTAAATGTCAGCCAAAAAAATGTTCATAAATAAACTGGTGGCATAGCTAGGTACAGGGGTGGGCTCCTTCTGAGTAGTAGACAGTGGAAGTTGGCGCAAAGTATTAACTGGTCTAAATGGAGGCCAGGGACCCTGTATATTTTTACTATCATCTATCATTTCAACAAATTTGTATTGGCAGTGCCATTGAAGGATTTAACAGCACAGACTACCCAATGGTGGTAAGTTTTGCAAGTGGTAGAGCACTGTTCGAGCTGGGGGGGAACACTCTCTCGTGGGCGGCAGTACTGGTACAGGGCCCCTCATATTACGACGGTGTGTCTGACGTTGGTTGTGCACCACCACCATCAGAGACACTTCATTCTACTATGAGGGACCCTGTGCCAGTGCCGTTGCCCAACAGTGGGCACACCCACCTGTCCAGGCAAACGGCACTTGCACGGTTGCTTGCGCCAAGTAGTGACCACGGCCCTGTGTGGGGAGTCAGCCCATTTAGGGAGGTTTAAAAAATGGCCTATGGTGGACATTCAGCAGCTGCAAATGGAGGAATTGGAGCAGTCAGTAGGAGGAGGCCAAAAGCAAGACAATTTGAAGGTAAGCTACGTGTCAGCAGGGGATGGTGGGGCAAAATAATTTGAAATCCATGATTGGTTCATTTTAATGAAGGTTAGATCATCAACATTTCGGGTAGCCAGAAGTGTCCTTTTTTCGGTCAGTATTGAACCAGCAGCACTGAATACTCTTTCTGATAGCACACTAGCAGCTGGGCAAGCGAGCTTCTGTAATGCATATTCTGCCAATTCAGGCCAGGTGTCCATTTCAGTTGCCCAGAAATCAAAGGGGAATGAGCTGTGAGGGAGAACAGCGATAAGGGAGGAAAAATAGTTGGTAACTATACTGGACAAATGCTGTCTCCTGTCACTTTGAATTGATGCAGCAGTACCTGTCGTGTCTGTGGTCATTGCGAAATCACTCCACAACCTGGTCATAAAACCCCTCTGTCCAACGCCACTTCGGATTTGTGCACCTCTAACACCTCTGCCATGTTGCCCCCTACAGCTCGTGTGAGAACCATCACCGCCTCTGTGTGCTGGGAATGCCTGAACCAAATGGTCTACAAGAGTTGCTTGTTTGGTAGCCAATATTTGCTCCAGGTTCTCATGTGGCATGATATTTTGTGATTTTCCTTTGCATCGTGGATCCAGGAGGCAGGCCAACCAGTAATCGTCATTGGTCATCATTTTGATAATGCAGGGGTCCCATTTTAGGATACGCAAGGCATACTCTGCCATGTGGGCCAATGTTCCAGGTGTCAATTCACTTCTTGTGCTGGGTTGAGGAGCACTTTCTTGCAAATCAACATCACTTGTGGCCCGCAAAAAACCTGTACCTGACCTTGCAAGGCCACCAGTTTCTATTGCCCCTGAGAAGCATCCTCCTCCCATAAATATTCATACCCATCATCCTCCTCTTCCTCCTCTTCGTCCGCCACCTCGTTCAGGAGAGTTCCCTGACCAGACAATGGCTGACTGTCATCAAGGCTTCCCTCCTCCTTGGCTGCAGACGCCTGCTCCTTGATGTGCGTCAAACTTTGCATCAGCAGACGCATTAGTGGGATGCTCATGCTTATGATGGCGTCGTCTGCACTTACCAGCTGTGTGCATTCCTCAAAACACTAAAGGACTTGACAGAGGTCTTGGAGCTTCGACCACTGCACACCAGACAACTCCATGTCTTCCATCCAACTGCCTGCCCATGTATGTGTATCCTCCCACAAATAAATGACAGCACGCCTCTGTTCGCACAGCCTCTGAAGCATGTGCAGTGTGGAGTTCCACCTTGTTGTAACATAGATTATTAGGCGTGCTGGGGAAGATTCAGCGATCGCTGATGGTTCTGCATACGGCTGGAGTGAACGGGCGTTTGGCGGATGTGCGAGCAAAGTCTTCGCACCTTCAGGAGCAGGGCTGGTAACTCCGGATAATTTTTCAGGAAGCACTGCACCACGAGGTTCAAGGTGTGAGCCAGGCAAGGAATGTGTTTCAGTTCTGAAAGGGCTATGGCAGCCATAAAATTCCTTCCGTTATCACTGACTACCTTGCCTGCCTCAAGATGTACACTGCCCAGCCATGACTGAGTTTGTTGCTGCAAGTACTCGGCCAGTACTTCCGCGGTGTGTCTGTTGTCGCCCAAACACTTCATTTGTAGCACAGCCTGCTGACGCTTACCACTAGCTGTTCCATAATGGGACACCTCGTGTGCAACACTGGCAGCTGCGGATGGAGTGGTCGTGCGACTGCGCTCTGTGGACGAGCTTTCACTTCTGGAGGAGGAGCAGGAGAGGTGGCGAACGCCTACAGCCAACTGTTTCCTAGACCGTGGGCTAGGCAGAACTGTCCCACTATGGCTGTCCCCTGTGGACCCTGCATCCACCACATTAACCAAGTGCGTCGTGATGGACACGTAACGTCCCTGGCCATGCCTACTGGTCCATGCATCTGTTGTGAGGTGCACCTTTCTACTGACTGATTGCCTCAGTGCATGGACAATGCGGTCTTTGACATGCTGGTGGAGGGCTGGGATGGCTTTTCTCGCAAAGAAGTGTCGACTGGGTAGGTCATAGCGTGGTACTGCGTAGGCCATCAGGGCTTTGAAAGCTTCACTTTCAACCAACCGGTAGGGCATCATCTCTAACGAGATTAGTCTAGCAATGTGGGCGTTCAAACCCTGTGTACGTGGATGACAGGATGAGTACTTTCTTTTCCTAACGAGAGACTCTTGTAGGGTGAGCTGGACTGGAGAGCTGCATATGGTGGAACTAGCGGGGTGGTGGTGGACTTGGCAGATTGAGAGAGGGTTGGTGATGGTATTCTTGATGTTGGCCTACCTACAGTGTTTCCTACCAAGAACCTTGTGATTCCCTGACTGCTTTGGCCTTGCGACGATACCTTTACATTTGCTGCTGGTGGTGTCCTAACCGGTGGGCTTACTGTGAGGGAAGCAATGTAGCGTTGCTGACTACTTTCATTCTGAGCAGGTGCACCAACGGTACTGGACGTTTGGTAGTTAGTCCAGGCTTGCAAGTGCATGCTGGTTAAATGTCTACACATGCGCGTTGTATTTAAATTTAGGAGATTCTTCCCTCTGCTAAAGGTCTTTAAGCACTTCTTACAGATAACTTTGCACTGATCATTCGGATCTTGGTTAAAAAATGCCCACACTGCACTCTTCCTACTATGGATTACCTTTTCAGGCATTGCACGCTGTGCTTCTTTCACCGGATAGCCACGGTGTCCTAAAACTGTTTTAGGATTTGACAAACATTTTTGCCAGATTCGGGCATGCCAGATGAAAGCTGTTGCGATGTAGATGGCTGCTGCGGATCATCCTCCTCCGCTTCTGAGCTACTGGCAGCGGCACCCTCTTCCCCCAATGGCTGCCAATCTGGGTCAACAACTGGGTCATCTATCACCTCCTCTTCAATTTCATGTGCGCCTTCCTCTGTGTCACCATGTAAGGTGCTATAGCGTTCGTGCACCATAGTCTCATCAGGGTCAGATTCTGGCTCAGTATACTGCGAGGGCAATGTAGTGATCTGAGTCAATGGAACAGCATAATAATCTAGCTGTGGCTGTGCATCTGTGCACTCCAAGTCCGATTCATCTTGTAATGGGCTTTTAACAATTTCCCTCTCTAACCCAGGCACGGTATGTGTAAAGAGCTCCATGGAGTAAACTGTAGTTTCGCCTACCGCATCCTTCATTTTTGGTTTGGGTGAAGGACACAAGGAAGCAACTTGTTCCTGACCGGGAGCATCCACTGATGACTGCTTTTAGATTTTGAACCTTCTGAAGAGGAGGCGAAAGAGCTAGAAGCTGAGTCAGCAAGGAAAGCCAAAACTTTATCCTGCTGCTCCGGCTATAAAACTTGTTTTCCTACTCCCAGATAAGGGAGCCTTCGAGGCCTTGTGTAGCCATACGATGACGCTGGCTCAACACCTTGAGCCTTTGGTGCTATTTTGCTTTTCCCACTACCACCAGATGCTCAACCACCACCACCATCAGTACCAGCTGGCAACGCCCGCTCACGGCCTCTTCCACCAGACTTCCTCATTTTTGGAAAAATCTAACTAAAATAACAACTATAATAATAATATGGTACTGTGAAACAAGGTAAAAAGTGTATATAAACTTGCGGAGAATTTCTTCCTTTTTTGGGGGGGGAGACTGCAACAAAACTCAGGCGTAGTGTATTACACTACACAATGTAAGTGGCAGAATGTGGCTGGAAGATGCACGACAAACTAACAGAACTGTGACGTAGATCCACTTAGTGCCAATTTAAATCTCCCTTTTTTTGGGGGGAGACTGCAACAAAACTCAGGCCCAGTGTATTACACTACACAATGTAAGTGGCAGAACGTGGCTGGAAGATGTACGACAAACTAACAGAACTGTGACGTAGATCCACTTAGTGCCAATTTAAATCTCCCTTTTATTTGGGGGAGTCTGCAACAAAACTCAGGCCCAGTGTATTACACTACATAATGTAAGTGGCAGAATGTGGCTGGAAGATGTACGACAAACTAACAGAACTGTGACGTAGATCCACTTAGTGTCAATTTCAATCTCCCTTTTTTGGGGGGGAGACTGCAACAAAACTCAGGCCCAGTGTATTACACTACACAATGTAAGTGGCAGAACCTGGCTGGAAGATGTACGACAAACTAACAGAACTGTGATGTAGATCCACTTAGTGCCAATTTCAATCTCCCTTTTTTGGGGGGGAGACTGCCACAAATTTCAGGCCCAGTGTATTACACTACACACTGTAAGTGGCAGAACGTGGCTGGAAGATGTACGACAAACTAACAGAACTGTGACGTAGATCCACTTAGTGCCAATTTAAATCTCCCTTTTTGGGGGGGAGACTGAAACAAAACTCAGGCCCAGTGTATTACACTACACAATGTAAGTGGCAGAACGTGGCTGGAAGATGTACGACAAACTAACAGAACTGTGACGTAGATCCACTTAGTGCCAATTTAAATCTCCCTTTTTTGGGGGGATACTGCAACAAAACTCAGGCCCAGTGTATTACACTACACAATGTAAGTGGCAGAACGTGGCTGGAAGATGTACGACAAACTAACAGAACTGTGACGTAGATCCACTTAGTGCCAATTTAAATCTCCCTTTTATTTGGGGGAGACTGCAACAAAACTCAGGCCCAGTGTATTACACTACACAATGTAAGTGGCAGAACGTGGCTGGAAGATGTACGACAAACTAACAGAACTGTGACGTAGATCCACTTAGTGCCAATTTAAATCTCCCTTTTATTTGGGGGAGTCTGCAACCAAACTCAGGCCCAGTGTATTACACTACATAATGTAAGTGGCAGAATGTGGCTGGAAGATGTACGACAAACTAACAGAACTGTGACGTAGATCCACTTCGTGCCAATTTAAATCTCCCTTTTATTTGGGGGAGTCTGCAACAAAACTCAGGCCCAGTGTATGACACTACATAATGTAAGTGGCAGAACGTGGCTGGAAGATGTACGACAAACTAACAGAACTGTGACGTAGATCCACTTAGTGCCAATTTAAATCTCCCTTTTATTTGGGGGAGTCTGCAACAAAACTCAGGCCCAGTGTATTACACTACATAATGTAAGTGGCAGAACGTGGCTGGAAGATGTACGACAAACTAACAGAACTGTGACGTAGATCCACTTAGTGCCAATTTAAATCTCCCTTTTATTTGGGGGAGTCTGCAACAAAACTCAGGCCCAGTGTATTACACTACATAATGTAAGTGGCAGAATGTGGCTGGAAGATGTACGACAAACTAACAGAACTGTGATGTAGATCCACTTAGTGCCAATTTAAATCTCCCTTTTTTTGGGGGGAGACTGCAACAAAACTCAGGCCCAGTGTATTACACTACACAATGTAAGTGGCAGAACGTGGCTGGAAGATGTACGACAAACTAACAGAACTGTGACGTAGATCCACTTAGTGCCAATTTAAATCTCCCTTTTTGGGGGGGAGACTGCAACAAAACTCAGGCCCAGTGTATTACACTACACAATGTAAGTGGCAGAACGTGGCTGGAAGATGTACGACAAACTAACAGAACTGTGACGTAGATCCACTTAGTGCCAATTTAAATCTCCCTTTTATTTGGGGGAGTCTGCAACAAAACTCAGGCCCAGTGTATTACACTACACAATGTAAGTGGCAGAACGTGGCTGGAAGATGTACAACAAACTAACAGAACTGTGACGTAGATCCACTTAGTGGACAGTAATTGGCAATAGCTGTCCCCATCTTGGGCCAATAGAAGTTATGCTTCAGGCGAGCTTTAGTCTTTTGTATTCCAAGGTGTTCGGTGTTGTGAATTCTGTGGCAGAGCTCCCTCCTGTGGTCACAAGTGGTACTTCGGCTGATTCTGTCTGTGAGCTTCCGTTGGTGGAGGAGAGTGGTACTGCGGCTTCTGAGTTTCCTTCCTCAGGTGATGTGGTGAAGTCGTTAGGTGCTGCTCTATTTAACTCCACCTGGTGCTCTGATCCTGGCTTCCAGTCAATGTTCTAGTATTGGACTTGCTTCCTCCTGGATCGTTCCTGTGGCCTGCTGCTCTGCATAGCTAAGTTTCGCTTGAGTTATTATTGTTTGCTGTTTTTTCTGTCTAGCTTGTTTATTTGGGTTTTCTTGCTTGCTGGAAGCTCTGGGACGCAGAGGGTGTACCTCCGTGCCGTTAGTCGGTACGGAGGGTCTTTTTGCCCCCTTTGCGTGGTTGTTTGTAGGGTTTTGTGTTGACCGCAAAGTTACCTTTCCTATCCTCGCTCTGTTCAGAAAGTCGGGCCTCACTTTGCTAAATCTATTTCATCTCTACGTTTGCCTTTTCATCTTAACTCACAGTCATTATATGTGGGGGGCTGCCTTTTCCTTTGGGGTATTTCTCTGAGGCAAGGTAGGCTTATTTTCTATCTTCAGGCTAGCTAGTTTCTCAGGCTGTGCCGAGTTGCATAGGGAGCGTTAGGCGCAATCCACGGCTGCCTATAGTGTGGTTGGAGAGGATTAGGGATTGCGGTCAGCAGAGTTTCCACGTCTCAGAGCTCGTTCTATGTTTTTGGGTTATTGTCAGATCACTGTATGTGCTCTGACTACTATGTCCATTGTGGTACTGAATTACCTAATCATAACAGTACTGGAAGCCCAAAGTACTAATGATTCCCAATAGAGGGAAAAAAGAAGTTCTGAGACAATTTTTTTTCTTTGCACTGTGTTTTGCCTTTTTTTTCCCCTAGACATTTGGGTGGTTCAGGACACAGGTGTGGACATGGACATTCAGGGTCTGTGCTCTTCAATGGATAATCTCGTTATAAATGTGCAAAAGATTCAAGATTTGGTGGTTCAGAATCCTATGTTAGAACCAAGAATTCCTATTCCTGATTTGTTTTATGGTGATAGAGCCAAGTTTGTGAATTTCAAAAATAATTGCAAACTGTTTCTGGCCTTGAAACCTCGCTCCTCTGGTGACCCAGTTCAACAAGTTAGAATTATTATTTCTTTTTTGCGTGGCGACCCTCAAGACTGGGCATTTTCCCTTGCACCAGGAGATCCTGCATTAAGTAATATTGATGCGTTTTTCCTGGTGCTCGGATTGCTGAACCTAATTCGGTGGATCAGGCAGAGAAAAATTTGCTGGCTCTGTGCCAGGGTCAGGATGAGATTGAGATTTACTGTCAGAAATTTAGAAGGTGGTCCGTGCTTACTCAATGGAATGAAGGTGCGCTCGCAGCTATTTTCAGAAAGGGTCTCTCTGAAGCCCTTAAGGATGTCATGGTGGGATTTCCTATGCCTGCTGGTCTTAATGAGTCTATGTCTTTGGCCATTCAGATCGGTCGACGCTTGCGTGAGCGTAAATCTGTGCACCATTTGGCGGTATTATCTGAGCATAAACCTGAGCCTATGCAGTGCGATAGGACTTTGACCAGAGTTGAACGGCAAGAACACAGACGTCAGAATGGGCTGTGTTTCTACTGTGGTGATTCCACTCATGCTATCTCTGATTGTCCTAAACGCACTAAGCGGTTCACTAGGTCTGCCACCATTGGTACAGTACAGTCAAAATTTCTTTTGTCCATTACTTTGATCTGCTCTTTGTCATCTTATTCTGTCATGGCATTTGTGGATTTAGGCGCTGCTCTGAATTTGATGGACTTGGAGTATGCCAGGCGTTGTGGGTTTTTATTGGAGCCCTTGCAGTGTCCTATTCCATTGAGAGGAATTGATGGCGTAGCCTTTGGCCAAGAATAAGCCTCAGTACTGGACCCAGCTGACCATGTGCATGGCTCCTGCACATCAGGAGCATATTCGCTTTCTGGTGTTGCATAATCTGCATGATGTGGTCGTGTTGGGGTTGCCATGGCTACAGGTCCATAATCCAGTATTAGATTGGAAATCCATGTCTGTGTCCAGCTGGGGTTGTCAGGGGGTACATGGTGATGTCCCATTCCTGTCTATTTCATCATCCACCCCTTCTGAGGTCCCAGAGTTCTTGTCTGATTACCGGGATGTATTTGATGAGCCCAAGTCCGATGCCCTACCTCCGCATAGGGATTGTGATTGTGCTATCGATTTGATTCCTGGTAGCAAATTTCCAAAAGGTCGACTGTTTAATTTATCTGTACCTGAGCACGCCGCTATGCGGAGTTACGTGAAGGAGTCCTTGGAGAAGGGGCATATTCGCCCGTCATCGTCGCCATTGGGAGCGGGGTTCTTTTTTGTGGCCAAGAAGGATGGTTCGCTGAGACCTTGTATAGATTACCGCCTTCTAAATAAGATCACGGTCAAATTTCAGTACCCCTTGCCGCTGTTATCTGATTTGTTTGCTCGGATTAAGGGGGCTAGTTGGTTCACCAAGATAGATCTTCGTGGTGCATATAATCTTGTGCGTATTAAGCGAGGCGATGAATGGAAAACTGCATTTAATACGCCCGAGGGCCATTTTGAATACCTAGTTATGCCTTTCGGACTTGCCAATGCTCCATCAGTGTTTCAGTCCTTTATGCATGACATCTTCCGAGAGTACCTGGATAAATTCCTGATTGTGTACTTGGATGATATTTTGGTCTTCTCGGATGATTGGGAGTCTCACGTGAAGCAGGTCAGAACGGTGTTCCAGGTCCTGCGTGCTAATTCTTTGTTTGTGAAGGGATCAAAGTGTCTCTTTGGTGTTCAGAAGGTTTCATTTTTGGGGTTCATTTTTTCCCCTTCTACTATCGAGATGGATCCTGTTAAGGTCCAGGCCATCCATGATTGGACTCAGCGGACATCTCTGAAGAGTCTGCAAAAGTTCCTGGGCTTTGCTAATTTTTATCGTCGCTTCATCTGCAATTTTTCTAGTATTGCTAAACCATTGACCGATTTGACCAAGAAGGGTGCTGATGTGGTCAATTGGTCTTCTGCTGCTGTGGAAGCTTTTCAAGAGTTGAAGCGTCGTTTTTCTTCTGCCCCTGTATTATGTCAGCCAGATGTTTCGCTTCCGTTTCAGGTCGAGGTTGATGCTTCTGAAATTGGAGCGGGGGCTGTTTTGTCGCAGAGAAGTTCTGATTGCTCGGTGATGAAACCATGCGCCTTCTTTTCCAGGAAGTTTTCGCCTGCTGAGCGAAATTATGATGTTGGCAATCGAGAGTTGCTGGCCATGAAGTGGGCATTCGAGGAGTGGCGTCATTGGCTTGAAGGAGCTAAGCATCGCGTGGTGGTCTTGACTGATCATAAGAACTTGACTTATCTCGAGTCTGCCAAACGGTTGAATCCTAGACAGGCTCGCTGGTCGCTGTTTTTCTCCCGTTTTGACTTTGTGGTTTCGTACCTTCCGGGCTCTAAAAATGTGAAGGCGGATGCCCTGTCTATGAGTTTTGTGCCCGACTCTCCGGGTTTATCTGAGCCGGCGGGTATTCTCAAAGAGGGAGTAATTGTGTCTGCCATCTCCCCTGATTTGCGGCGGGTGCTGCAAAAATTTCAGGCTAATAAACCTGATCGTTGCCCAGCGGAGAAACTGTTTGTCCCTGATAGGTGGACGAATAGAGTTATCTCTGAGGTTCATTGTTCGGTATTGGCTGGTCATCCTGGAATCTTTGGTACCAGAGAGTTAGTGGCTAGATCCTTTTGGTGGCCATCTCTGTCACGGGATGTGCGTTCTTTTGTGCAGTCCTGTAGGATTTGTGCTCTGACTAAGCCCTGCTGTTCTCGTGCCAGTGGGTTGCTTTTGCCCTTGCCGGTCCCGAAGAGGCCTTGGACACATATCTCTATGGATTTTATTTCAGATCTTCCCGTCTCTCAAAAAATGTCAGTCATTTGGGTGGTCTGTGATCGCTTCTCTAAGATGGTCCATTTGGTACCCTTGTCTAAATTACCTTCCTCCTCTGATTTGGTGCCATTGTTCTTCCAGCATGTGGTTCGTTTACATGGAATTCCGGAGAATATCGTTTCTGACAGAGGTTCCCAGTTTGTTTCGAGGTTTTGGCGAGCCTTTTGTGCTAGGATGGGCATTGACTTGTCTTTTTCCTCGGCTTTCCATCCTCAGACTAATGGGCAGACCGAACGAACCAATCAGACCTTGGAAACATATCTGAGATGCTTTGTTTCTGCTGATCAGGATGACAGGGTGTCCTTTTTGCCTTTGGCTGAGTTCGCCCTTAATAATCGGGCCAGCTCGGCTACCTTGGTTTCGCCGTTTTTCTGCAACTCTGGGTTCCATCCTCGTTTCTCTTCAGGGCAGGTTGAGTCTTCGGACTGTCCTGGTGTGGATACTGTGGTGGACAGGTTGCAGCAGATCTGGACTCATGTAGTGGACAATTTGACCTTGTCCCAGGAGAAGGCTCACCGTTTTGCTAATCGTAGACGCTGTGTGGGTCCCCAACTTCGTGTTGGGGATTTGGTTTGGTTGTCATCTCGTCATATTCCTATGAAGGTTTCCTCTCTTAAATTTAAGCCTCGTTTCATTGGTCCATATAGGATTTCTGAGGTTCTTAATCCTGTGTCTTTTCGTTTGACCCTTCCAGATTCTTTTTCCATCCATAACGTATTCCATAGGTCATTGTTGCGGAGATACGTGGCACCTATGGTTCCATCTGTTGATCCTCCTGCCCCGGTTTTGGTGGAGGGGAAGTTGGAGTATATTGTGGAGAAGATTTTGGATTCTCGTGTTTCGAGACGGAAACTCCAGTATCTGGTTAAGTGGAAGGGTTATGCTCAGGAAGATAATTCCTGGGTCTTTGCCTCTGATGTCCATGCTCCCGATCTTGTTCGTGCCTTTCATATGGCTCATCCTGGTCGTCCTGGGGGCTCTGGTGAGGGTTCGGTGACCCCTCCTCAAGGGGGGGGGGCGTACTGTTGTGAATTCTGTGGCAGAGCTCCCTCCTGTGGTCACAAGTGGTACTTCGGCTGATTCTGTCTGTGAGCTTCCGTTGGTGGAGGAGAGTGGTACTGCGGCTTCTGAGTTTCCTTCCTCAGGTGATGTGGTGAAGTCGTTAGGTGCTGCTCTATTTAACTCCACCTGGTGCTCTGATCCTGGCTTCCAGTCAATGTTCTAGTATTGGACTTGCTTCCTCCTGGATCGTTCCTGTGGCCTGCTGCTCTGCATAGCTAAGTTTCGCTTGAGTTATTTTTGTTTGCTGTTTTTTCTGTCCAGCTTGTTTATTTGGGTTTTCTTGCTTGCTGGAAGCTCTGGGACGCAGAGGGTGTACCTCCGTGCCGTTAGTCGGTACGAAGGGTCTTTTTGCCCCCTTTGCGTGGTTGTTTGTAGGGTTTTGTGTTGACCGCAAAGTTACCTTTCCTATCCTCGCTCTGTTCAGAAAGTCGGGCCTCACTTTGCTAAATCTATTTCATCTCTACGTTTGCCTTTTCATCTTAACTCACAGTCATTATATGTGGGGGGCTGCCTTTTCCTTTGGGGTATTTCTCTGAGGCAAGGTAGGCTTATTTTCTATCTTCAGGCTAGCTAGTTTCTCAGGCTGTGCCGAGTTGCATAGGGAGCGTTAGGCGCAATCCACGGCTGCCTATAGTGTGGTTGGAGAGGATTAGGGATTGCGGTCAGCAGAGTTTCCACGTCTCAGAGCTCGTTCTATGTTTTTGGGTTATTGTCAGATCACTGTATGTGCTCTGACTACTATGTCCATTGTGGTACTGAATTACCTAATCATAACAGTTCGGCCAGAGGAATTTCATGAGCAATTCTCAATAATTGTTCCCTAAATGGATAAGGAACGACCAGCCGTTTTTCACAGTCCCAAGATTCTGTAGTATCCATGGGGATAGTCTCTTTATACAGTCTTCCCTTGTCCCAGTATACTCTCTCTTTATCAGAAGCAGCAGAGGTTCGGTCTGCAAGACATCTGAACTCCTCCAGACTGACATCTGTCCGCAGGGCCTCCTGGAAGCTCTGACTGTCAGCCTGCAGGCCCTGGCCTAGTGTGACTGCCAGGCTTTGGTCTGAAGCTAAGTCTTCAGTGTCTGTTATCAGCGACCTTGTTGGGTCTGCCATGTGTGGAGGCTCCGGGACCATAGCATAGGCCTCCTGATCTGGCAGTTCTGTCTGAGACTCATCCTCTAATCTCTGGGCCTGAGTTTGAGCCGCAGCCTGACTCCGGGTCACGGCTGCCACATATGTACAGTCCTGTGCATTGGGACATTTTCCCTCCTCGCACGGGATCACAGGTGGGTCATTTGCTTCCACCTTCTCTGTAGCATTTACTTGCAAGGGAGGAACATAGTGGGACACTGTCACGATCCATGTTTGGATCTGTGGCAGATCTGGTTTCCCTCTGAATTAAACCTTTTTTCCTTTCTGGTCATTGGGGGTTAATGCAGTTCCCCCCCGATCACCCCTCCCCCCCCCCCCCGGTGGCCACTGGTGTTATTGCATTGATATTTGTGACCACTCCCACCATCCTTTATAAGGTTACCTGGTGCATCAGCTGACTGTTGGTTATACAGGTACTTTGGTTACCAACCTTGCTGGAATAGGAGCTTGCTGTCTGCTGTGGTTCTACAGCTGAATACTCATTCCAGGTGCCTTGCTCTGCTGTGCGGTGTATTGCAGCAGAAAAAGCTAAGTGTGGTGTTATTGTTTCTTTGTAGTTTGTGCATTCACCTTTTGGTATCTTGTTCCCCTCACTCTCATATTGTTTATTTGTTTTGTGGTGCTGTTTACACTGTTCACCCCCTGGGGTGGGGGGTGGGGGTTTAGTTCAGGGTTTAACAGGAGACAGGGACAGGTCGGTGACTTGGGCCTCCCTACCTTCAAGGGTACCCCCAAGTTAACCCCTTCATGACCCAGCCTATTTTGACCTTAAAGACCTTGCCGTTTTTTGCAATTCTGACCAGTGTCCCTTTATGAGGTAATAACTCAGGAACGCTTCAACGGATCCTAGCGGTTCTGAGATTGTTTTTTCGTGACATATTGGGCTTCATGTTAGTGGTAAATTTAGGTCAATAAATTCTGCGTTTATTTGTGATAAAAACGGAAATTTGGCGAAAATTTTGAAAATTTCGCAATTTTCACATTTTGAATTTTTATTCTGTTAAACCAGAGAGATATGTGACACAAAATAGTTAATAAATAACATTTCCCACATGTTTACTTTACATCAGCACAATTTTGGAAACAAAATTTTTTTTTGTTAGGAAGTTATAAGGGTTAAAATTTGACCAGCGATTTGTCATTTTTACAACGAAATTTACAAAACCATTTTTTTTAGGGACCACCTCACATTTGAAGTCAGTTTGAGGGGTCTATATGGCTGAAAATACCCAAAAGTGACACCATTCTAAAAACTGCACCCCTCAAGGTACTCAAAACCACATTCAAGAAGTTTATTAACCCTACAGGTCCTTCACAGCAGCAGAAGCAACATGGAAGGAAAAAATGAACATTTAACTTTTTAGTCACAAAAATTATCTTTTAGCAACAATTTTTTTTATTTTCCCAATGGTAAAAGGAGAAACTGAACCACAAAAGTTGGTGTCCAATTTGTCCTGAGTACGCTGATACCTCATATGTGGGGGTAAACCACTGTTTGGGCGCACGGCAGGGCTTGGAAGGGAAGGAGCGCCATTTGACTTTTTGAATCAAAAATTGGCTCCACTCTTTAGTGGACACCATGTCCTGTTTGGAGAGCCCCCGTGTGCCTAAAAATTGGAGTTCCCCCACAAGTGACCCCATTTTGGAAACTAGACGCCCCAAGGAACTTATCTAGATGCATAGTGAGCACTTTGAACCCCCAGGTGCTTCACAAATTGATCCGTAAAAATTAAAAAGTACTTTTTTTTCACAAAAAAAATTTTTTAGCCTCAATTTTTTCATTTTCACATGGGCAACAGGATAAAATGGATCCTAAAATGTGTTGGGAAATTTCTCCTGAGTACACCAATACCTCACATGTGGGGGTAAACCACTGTTTGGGCACATGGTAAGGCTCGGAAGGGAAGGAGCGCCATTTGACTTTTTGAATGAAAAATTATTTCCATCGTTAGCGGACACCATGTCGCGTTTGGATAGCTCCTGTGTGCCTAAACATTGGCGCTCCCCCACAAGTGACCCCATTTTGGAAACTAGACCCCCCAAGGAACTTATTTAGATGCCTAGTGAGCACTTTAAACCCTCAGGTGCTTCACAAATTGATCTGTATAAATGAAAAAGTACTTTTTTTTCACAAAAAAATTTTTTCGCCTCAATTTTTTCATTTTCACATGGGCAGTAGGATAAAATGGATCATAAAATTTGTTGGGCAATTTCTCCCGAGTACGTCGATACCTCATATGTGGGGGTAAACCACTGTTTGGGCACTCGGCAGGGCTCGGAAGGGAAGGCGCGCCATTTGACTTTTTGAATGGAAAATTAGCTCCAATTGTTAGCGGACACCATGTCGCGTTTGGAGAGCCCCTGTGTGCCTAAACATTGGAGCTCCCCCACAAGTGACCCCATTTTGGAAACTAGACCCCCCAAGGAACTTATCTAGATGCATATTGAGCACTTTAAACCCCCAGGTGCTTCACAGAAGTTTATAACGCAGAGCCATGAAAATAAAAAATAATTTTTCTTTCCTCAAAAATGATTTTTTAGCCTGGAATTTCCTATTTTGCCAAGGATAATAGGAGAAATTGGACCCCAAATATTGTTGTCCAGTTTGTCCTGAGTACGCTGATACCCCATATGTGGGGGTAAACCACTGTTTGGGCGCACGGCAGGGCTCGGAAGGGATGGCACGCCATTTGGCTTTTTAAATGGAAAATTAGCTCCAATCATTAGCGGACACCATGTCACGTTTGGAGAGCCCCTGTGTGCCTAAACATTGGAGATCCCCCAGAAATGACACCATTTTGGAAACTAGACCCCCAAAGGAACTAATCTAGATGTGTGGTGAGGACTTTGAACCCCCAAGTGCTTCACAGAAGTTTATAACGCAGAGCCATGAAAATTAAAAAAAAAAATTATTTTCTCAAAAATGATCTTTTAGCCTGCAATTTTTTATTTTCCCAAGGGTAACAGGAGAAATTTGACCCCAAAAGTTGTTGTCCAGTTTCTCCTGAGTACACTGATACCCCATATATGGGGGTAAATCACTGTTTGGGCACATGCCGGGGCTCGGAAGTGAAGTAGTGACGTTTTGAAATGCAGACTTTGATGGAATGCTCTGTGGGCGTCACGTTGCGTTTGCAGAGCCCCTGATGTGGCTTAACAGTAGAAACCCCCCACAAGTGACCCCATTTTGGAAACTAGACCCCGAAAGGAACTTATCTAGATGTGTGGTGAGCACTTTGAACCCCCAAGCGCTTCATAGAAGTTTATAATGCAGAGCCGTGAAAATAATAAATACGTTTTCTTTCCTCAAAAATAATTATTTAGCCCAGAATTTTTTAATTTTCCCAAGGGTAACAGGAGAAATTTGACCCCAATATTTGTTGTCCAGTTTCTCCTGAGTACGGTGATACCCCATATGTGGGGGTAAACTACTGTTTGGGCACATGCCGGGGCTTGGAATTGAAGTAGTGACGTTTTGAAATGCAGACTTTGATGGAATGCTCTGCGGGCGTCACGTTGCGTTTGCAGAGCCCCTGATGTGCCTAAACAGTAGAAACCCCCCACAAGTGACCCCATTTTGGAAACTAGACCCCGAAAGGAACTTATCTAGATGTGTGGTGAGCACTTTGAATCCCCAAGTGCTTCATAGAAGTTTATAATGCAGAGCCGTGAAAATAATAAATACGCTTTCTTTCCTCAAAAATAATTATTTAGCCCAGAATTTTTTATTTTCCCAAGGGTTACAGGAGAAATTGGACCCCAAAAGTTGTTGTCCAGTTTCTCCTGTGTACGCTGATACCCCATGAGTGGGGGTAAACCACTGTTTGGGCACACGTCGGGGCTCAGAAGGGAAGTAGTGACTTTTGAAATGCAGACTTTGATGGAATGGTCTGCGGGTGTCACGTTGCGTTTGCAGAGCCCCTGGTGTGCCTAAACAGTAGAAACCCCCACAAGTGACCCCATTTTAGAAACTAGACCCCCCCAAGGAACTTATCTAGATATGTGGTGAGCACTTTGAACCCCCAAGTGCTTCACAGACGTTTACAACGCAGAGCCGTGAAAATAAAAAATCATTTTTCTTTCCTCAAAAATTATGTTTTAGCAAGCATTTTTTTAGATTCACAAGGGTAACAGGAGAAATTGGACCCCAGTAATTGTTGCGCAGTTTGTCCTGAGTATGCTGGTACCCCATATGTGGGGGTAAACCACTGTTTGGGCACACGTCAGGGCTCGGAAGTGAGGGAGCACCATTTGACTTTTTGAATACGAGATTGGCTGGAATCAATGGTGGCGCCATGTTGCGTTTGGAGACCCCTGATGTGCCTAAACAGTGGTAACCCCTCAATTCTACCTCCAACACTAACCCCAACACACCCCTAACCCTAATCCCAACTGTAGCCATAACCCTAATCACAACCCTAACCACAACCCTAATTCCAACCCTAACCCTAAGGCTATGTGCCCACGTTGCGGATTCGTGTGAGATATTTCCGCACCATTTTTGAAAAATCCGCGGGTAAAAGGCACTGCGTTTTACCTGCGGATTTTCCGCGGATTTCCAGTGTTTTTTGTGCGGATTTCACCTGCGGATTCCTATTGAGGAACAGGTGTAAAACGCTGCGGAATCCGCACAAAGAATTGACATGCTGCGGAAAATACAACGCAGCGTTTCCGCTCGGTATTTTCCGCACCATGGGCACAGCGGATTTGGTTTTTCATATGTTTACATGGTACTGTAAACCTGATGGAACACTGCTGCGAATCCGCAGCGGCCAATCTGCAGCCAAATCCGCACAGTGTGCACATAGCCTAATTCTAAAGGTATGTGCACACGCTGCGGAAAACGCTGCGGATCCGCAGCAGTTTCCCATGAGTTTACAGTTCAATGTAAACCTACGGGAAACAAAAATCGCTGTACACATGCTGCGGAAAAACTGCACGGAAACGCAGCGGTTTACATTCCGCAGCATGTCACTTCTTTGTGCGGATTCCGCAGCGGTTTTACAACTGCTCCAATAGAAAATCGCAGTTGTAAAACCGCAGTGAAATGCGCAGAAAAAAACGCGGTAAATCCACCATAAATCCGCAGCGGTTTAGCACTGCGGATTTATCAAATCCGCAGCGGAAAAATCCGCAGAGAACCAGAATACGTGTGCACATACCGAAACCCTAACCCTAACCCTACCCCTAGCCCTAACCCTAGCCCTAACCCTAACCCTAACCCTACCCCTAACCCTACCCCTACCCCTAACCCTACCCCTAACCCTACCCCTACCCCTAACCCTACCCCTAACCCTAACCCTAACCCTAACCCTAACCCTACCCCTAACCCTAACCCTATTCTAACACTAGTGGAAAAAAAAAATTTCTTTATTTTTTTATTGTCCCTACCTATGGGGGTGACAAAGGGGGGGGGGTCATTTATTATTTTTTTTATTTTGATCACTGAGATATAATCTATCTCAGTGATCAAAATGCACTTTGGAACGAATCTGCCGGCCGGCAGATTCGGCGGGCGCACTGCGCATGCGCCCGCCATTTTGGAAGATGGCGGCGCCCAGGGAGAAGACGGACGGGACCCCGGCTGGATCGGTAAGTATGATGGGGTGGGGGGGGACCACGGGGGGGGATCGGAGCACGGGGGGGGGAATCGGAGCGCGGGAGGGGTGGAACGGAGCACGGGGGGCGTGGAACGGAGCACGGGGGCTGGAATGGAGCATGGGGGGGTGGAACGGAGCACCGGGGGGGTGGGGGTGGATCGGAGTGCATGGGGGGTGATTGGAGCACGGGGGGGTGATTGGAGCACGGGGGGAGCGGACAAGAGCACGGGGGGGAGCGGAGCACTGGACGGAGGGGAGCCGGAGCAGTGTACCGGCCAGATCGGGGGGCTGGGGGGGCGATCGGTGGGGTGGGGGCACATTAGTATTTCCAGCCATGGCCGATGATATTTCAGCATCGGCCATGGCTGGATTGTAATATTTCACCAGTTATAATAGGTGAAATATTACAAATCGCTCTGATTGGCAGTTTCACTTTCAACAGCCAATCAGAGCGATCGTAGCCACGAGGGGGTGAAGCCACCCCCCCTGCGCTAAACTACCACTCCCCCTGTCCCTGCAGATCGGGTGAAATGGGAGTTAACCCTTTCACCCGATCTGCAGGGACGCGATCTTTCCATGACGCCGCATAGGCGTCATGGGTCGGATTGGCACCGACTTTCATGACGCCTACGTGGCGTCATGGGTCGGGAAGGGGTTAAGGAAAGACAGGGCTTCCCCTAGCCTGAGGGGCAGTTCAGGGGCCCAGATTCCTCATCTCCTGTTTTCCTATTTCTGCCCCGTGACAGACACCATCCTCCCCAGGTCCGTGCCTAGCAACACATTGGTGGGAATAGCCTCTGATACTCCCACTTCTCTCAATCCTTTCCCTGCTCCCCAGTCCAGGTACACATGGGCCATGGGCACGGCAGGGCTGATACCTCCAATCCCGGTTATAGACAGTCTTTCCTGGTATGATATCGGCAGGGGTTATCATGGCTGGACGCACCAGGGTCACCTCTGCCCCAGTGTCCCTGAGACCAATAATAACTTTATTGCCAACAGTGACAGATTGACAGTTCTCATTAGCCCTTGCATCTGAGCCGGCCACAAAGAGGACAGATGGTGGGGACACAGACGGCATTGTGGTTGTAGTTGGGCGTTTCTGCCTATCAGGGTAGACAGCGCAAACATGTCCCACTTTGTTGCAGGAGAAGCACCGGCGTGCATCACCTAAAGAATATCTAGTCCCTGGGATCCCATAGGAGGTGACTTGGACAGCACTGGTGATCGGCCGGCAGAGGGAGATGGGTCCCCATTTGGCTTACCTCTCTTCCAGCTGAATCCCGATGGCTTCCGCACCTCAGGCATCCTGTTAGCCACATAGCAGTTCGCAATCTTTGCGACCTGATCCGCCGTTTGTGGCTCCCAATCACACACAAATTGTCGTACATCCGTGGGGCACATGTGAAGAAATTGATCCTTGACCATAAGGTCCTTTAAGTCCTTAAAACTGTTAGCAGACAGTCCCCTGATTTATTGATGGAACGTGGTCCTCAAGGTGCTCATAACATCCGCATAGCTGTCAGTGGATCCACGTTGTAGATTCCGGAACTTTCTCCGATACACTTCTGGTGTTAGGTTGTATTTCCTGATCAGGGCCTCTTTTATGGCCTCATAGTTCCCATCTAGCTCTGGTGGGACGCCAGAAAAAACTTCCAGGGCTTTGCCTCTCAACCCTGGGGATACTGCGCCCACTGCTCACTGGGTAGATGGTATTGCCTGCAGGTTTTTTCAAACCCCGAAGGAAAGTATCTAAGTCCGTATTCTTCTCCATCACAGGAAAGTTTTCCAGCCGTGGTCTCCTTGGATTTATGTCCTGGGAGGGGGTTAGCTGAGGACTGATACCCTTCTCTATTTGAGCAATCTGAAGCTGGAAAGCTCTCTCCTCCTGGTGTTCTGCAGCCTCTTTCTCAGCCTGGTGTTCTGCAGCCTGTCGGTACTGTAGAATAAGCTGCATGCGCAGATTGGGATCACTTGTTACCAGCCGTTGTAAGTCCATTTGTAAAGTACAGTCCATAGGCTCCTCAGCACTGGCATTTCCATCAGGTCTCTCCGATGCAAGAGCTGGCATTGCTTGGTCTCTCTGAGGCGGACTCTCTCCTTGGCCAGATGCTTCAGCAGTTTTCTCTATGTCCTGCTCGACCAAGGCGCGTATCTGCAGCCCCCTGGATCTGTCGGCCGTCTCTATTCCTCTCTGCTCACAGAGGTCGGTCAGAGCCCCTTTGCTCTGCTTCTTGTACTGGGCTGCCATATCGATGAACAGACTTTGCCAAATAAAAGATAGAAAAGAAAAACGGGAAGGGGATGCAAAACAGTATAAAATAAACAGGAGAAAACTTAAAGAAATAGCTAACTTGTAGTCTGCTTCTGCTCCCTGAGGGTAGGATGAGTATAGACTGGATCACATCAGCTTCCCTGGCTGCCCTCACATGTGAACAATATTGAATGTATACAAGCCAAATTTATAGAGTCACCCTGGAGGTAAGATTTCTAAACCAGCCCCTCAAGTTGATATTCTAATTGCTTGTTTTTGATTGGACCACGGCCGCGCCCCCAATGAATATATTATTTTCTCTGAGATTCTTTGTGTAAAGCTTCCCACAGATAGATAGTGTCAGGCTGTAATTGACATCTCTCTTCAAAGAGATAGTAGGTGTCAAATGTTCCCTTTCTTCTTGGTTCCCAGCACAACCCCCTGGTGAGATTGGAGACAGAAGTCTGCTGTCTCAGGAAAATACATATTAACTCCTGGGTGAGACCTGCAGCCTTCATGACAGATGTTAGTGTATTACTAGTCACACAGTAAACCTATACATAATTCACTGCACACATATATATTCATACATATTTCACTACAATCGGGTAGAACGGTGGCTCAGTGGATAGCACTGCAGCCTTGCAGCACTGGAGTCCTGGGTTCAAACCCCACCAAGGACTACATCTGCAAAGAGTTTGCATGTTCTCTCCGTGTTTGCGTGGGTTTCCTCCAGGCACTCCGGTTTCCACCCACATTCCAAAGACATACTGATAGGGAATTTAGATTGTGAGCCCCATTGGGGACAGCGATCGTAATGTGTGCAACTGTAAAGCGCTGAAGAATATGTTAGCGCTATATAAAAATAAAGATTATTATTATTATTAAAAGATTATTATTACAATGGGTTTGTGGGCCAATCAGAGATAGTAGTTTCTGGCAGATCCAAGTCCTCTAGGAATGACCGCAATCCGTGTGGGTTCCTCAGAAATAAAGTTCCATGCTGGTTGCACCCTTGTAATAGGAAGGGAAAACCCAATTACAAGTGTAGGGTAAGGGGACATTCCTTTCTCTGAGAACTTCCAATAGTGGGGTTAATGATGTGGAGGGCTTCCTGCATTTCCTGCCCATATCCCACACACACACACACTGGTCTTCCAGACTGAGTCTCAGGGTATGTTTCCATGGGGCGTATTGATTGAGTTTTTGCTACGGATTGGACGCTGCGTACAGCTGCAGCTTCCAATCCGCAGCATCCAGATGTTACAGCATAGTGGAGGGGATTTTATGAAATCTCATCTCAACTATGCGTACAAACATGTAGGTGGCAAACCTGTGTAACCGGACATGCAGCGCGTCTTTATAGACCGCAGCATGCCTATTTATCTTGCAGAGATGCTCCGCCTCCGCAATATAAATAACACAGTCTATGTATAGGATATGGTGAATCACCACGCATAGAAAAGGAGGCATGGCTTTGGGTGGAGAGGGAGCATTCTGATAAGCACTGACAGGAGGGGGGGGGGAGGACTGCTGTCCAGCACTATTCAGTGTCCAAAGACTCCATGTGGCCAGCCAGAGAGCAGAGCGTCCTATTAAGTGCTGACAGGGGGAGGGTAAATGTTCTTAGAGTCTGTGTGGCCTCCAGGGACAGCCCTGATAAGCATTGCCAGGAGGGAGCACACAAGACCTGAAGCACAGACACGCCGCTCCCTACCTGCTTTTCTCCACACAGTAGGCTGCAGTATTTGGCTATGTGCCCACGTTGCGGATTTGCTTGTGTAAGATTCTGTGTGGTTTCTGCCTCTCTTTGCAAAAAATGCAGTTGAAAATCGGCGCGGATTTGATGCTTTTTTAATGCAGATTTTCATGTGGATTTTCATGCGTTTTTGTAAATCCATAACGCTAAATAATGAAATATTATATAAAAAAAAAGAATTGTGATGTCATTGCCTTGTTCAACCTCTTCAGTTATATACTCTTATTAATATTAAATAAAGACACACACCAGCCTATGTAGGAGCATTAAGGGTATGTTGGCACGGTCAGTAATCGGCAGCGCTTTGGACGCAGCACTCTCAGTGAACTGTCAGTGATACACTGTGGGAACAGAAGTGACTGTTCTACACGTGAGATCGTCATGGGACACTTGTTATTAAATAGACTACTTCAGACAGGGAGTATATGTTGGTTTACTATTTTTGATTGCTTGCAGGAGACGCCGGCGTCGGGGATTAGGTGTTCAGTGAGTATGTATATTGTATGTAATTATGTAAATGTTTTTTGTTTTTTTTTTACAATTGAACACAGGTGCCGGATGGTGGGACTACTCTCCCATCATTGGCTCATGCTGTTACTGTTATATGTGACAGCAGACATAGCCGAAAGGGAGGAGCAGTCCCATCATACGACACCTGGATACACACACACAGACAGACACACACACCCGCAGACAGACGCAGACACCCGCAGACAGATGCACACACAAACACCTGCAGACAGACACAGACCCACACATATTCTCCAACCACACACAGAGGCACGCACATATTCTCCGCCCACACACTTTTCCTCCTTCTGACATTTTCTTTCTGCAGCACTTTTGGCACGCAAATCCGCAAACCTTTTTACACTTGCGGTTTGGCTGCGGATTTGACTGACTCAATGGAAGTCAATGGGTGCAGAAACACTGCATATCCACAAAAACAATTGACATGCTGCAGAAAATAAAACACTGCAAATCAGAATGGAATTTTCCGCAGCATGGGCACACCAATTCTGGATTCCCATTGATTAACATTGCTTGAGCAATCCTTTATGGATTTGGTGCAATTCCGCACAGAAAAAACGCTGCAGATCTGCAACGTGCACACATAGCCTATGTGTCCCAAAGGGACTAAGATGGTTTCAGCAGTAGGGATCTTGCTTTGCTGCAAGCTTGAAGACACACAGCCGTCTTCTCTCTCCTCTCAATGGCTTCCCCATCACCACAAATACACAGCTGCTCATCCTCCTCACCTCTCCTTTGCTGCTACTTGATGCTTGATGTCCTAGAGATCTTTTTTGCAGTGTTTAGCCTTGTCCATGGCCCTTGAATCCCTAGGAGCAGCAGGAGCTTTAGTGAACACATCTACTTGGAGCCATTGCCAGGCCACGCCACACATAAATAATTTGAGGGCTAGCCTTCCTATATGAGAGAAAACAGAATTACGTTTCTTGGGGCTTCCAAAGGCAACTAACATTGTAAGACGATACACTTAAAGCCATAAGTCAAGAGTTTAAGATACTTAAATGTGGCACGGCTGTTATATTTTCTGTATCCTATGAAAAAACAACAAGAAAACTCTTGTTAGCGCAATAGGAATATTATTATGCATTTGGGGTAAAGAAATTACATTTTTTTATGGACCTTATACCAGCAACATGGCTTAGACCTATAACAGGGGTAGTCTATAATGTCAAGGTCTAATTTACATTCCTTACTATAGCTAATTTTCTAAGCAATATATTTAACAAATTAGGTATAGAACAGCAACCACCTTATATAATAAAATCTTTATACATGTATATGCATATATAGGGCACTTCAAGTGAGATAAAGAAAGGACAGAAAAAGGGGAAAGGTAAAGGACACAAGAAGGAGAAGATATCATTATGAAGTGAGGCAGTATCCTGACACGTACCATTACGTGTGGGTATGGACCCAGGTAAATGAAATAGGCAGTGAATCGGCATGTAGATGGCATAGGGAGCAAAAGGTTAGAAAGTCAAAACCCCATATTAATATCCAGAAAGGTGTTAATAGTGTAGATGAAAATACAGTCTTTCCTCTTCACCCCAGTAATATAAGCACAGGATCAAATACAGGAAAATTTAACTTCACCTCTGATCCATTATGCTAGTGTCGTTTTGTGCCTTTGATCAAGTTAAGTCAATCATTGGCTTCTGATCCGGACCGAAAGAATGAGAATTTATCCTCATGTATCACTTGTAATTGAGATGGAAATGCCATGGAACAAGGAATTTGCATCTGTCAAACATTTATTTACCTTCATAAAGGTAGCTCTTGTATTTTGCAAAGTAGTGTTGAGCCACCCCCCAGGCAGCAGCTGCCAAGGCAAACAGGATCATGGGGTGCATTAAAAGAGGTCTGGATACACATGATGAGAGCATTATACTGCCTCTGTAGAAATCCCTAGTTAGACCGCACATGGAGTACTGTGTCCAGTTTTGGGCACCGGTGCTCAGGAAGGATATAATGGAACTAGAGAGAGTACAAAGGAGGGCAACAAAATTAATAAAGGGGATGGGAGAACTACAATACCCAGATAGATTAGCGAAATTAGGATTATTTAGTCTAGAAAAAAGACGACTGAGGGGCGATCTAATAACCATGTATAAGTATATAAGGGGACAATACAAATATCTCGCTGAGGATCTGTTTATACCAAGGAAGGTGACGGGCACAAGGGGGCATTCTTTGCGTCTGGAGGAGAGAAGGTTTTTCCACCAACATAGAAGAGGATTCTTTACTGTTAGGGCAGTGAGAATCTGGAATTGCTTGCCTGAGGAGGTGGTGATGGCGAACTCAGTCGAGGGGTTCAAGAGAGGCCTGGATGTCTTCCTGGAGCAGAACAATATTGTATCATACAATTATTAGGTTCTGTAGAAGGACGTAGATCTGGGGATTTATTATGATGGAATATAGGCTGAACTGGATGGACAAATGTCTTTTTTCGGCCTTACTAACTATGTTACTATGTTACTATGTTAGTGTTCGAGTTTGGTTCGTCGATTTGGGGCGTGTTCGACGAATGTTTGACTAACACCGTCGAACCCCATGGAAACCAATGGCAGGCAAACACAAATACATACAAACACATAGAAAACACCTTAAAAGGTGCCCAAAAGCTGACAGACTGCTCAGAAGACACAACAAACACATGGAAAAGTACATACAGTCATGCGAAAAGAAAAGAGGTGGAGGAGTAAAAGGAAGAGGAGACACAGATATAGGCATATCCAGATAAATTAAAAAATGATTATAATAATGGCAGAGTCTATGGTTGGCAGTTTAAAAACTCTGGGACTATGTCGAATAAATCAATGTCAGGGCCGAGTCGCCCTAGAGGGAATCCTAGGAGGCCAAGGAAACCCAAAAAACGTGTGGTGAATCAGATTCTACAGATGATGGTGGTATGATGAATGCTGGTGCCCCCTGTTTTTTAGCCAAGGAGCAAGGGGTTGTACCCCGAGAAGACGGAAGGGCCACAGGAGTGGCAAAAAACACAGAAAAAGGGAACCAGGGCCTAGTGACAAGGTCCAAAGTGAAGAAGAAGTAAATGTGATGCCATCTTTAGTGGTAAATATCTCCTCTTTGTCTCTCTCAGATGTCCAAGTACGGGTGTTATCCAAGGGGTTATCTTTTTGTCCCACTAGCAATATTAATTGGTTTGATCTTGATAATGATTTGTTTCCTTTATTCAGACATTTGCGGCTAATATTGTTTTTTTTCAGGTAAGCAGAAATCTGTGATCTCGATTCCACAGGATAGTCTCTCCCTCAGTACATTAGGACTTTATGACAAAAGCGATTTTGTGCCTCCGGAGCATGACCCTGTCATAGAGACATTCTCTAAATTTGTGAAAGCTGATATAGCCAAGTTGAGGAAGAGTAAAATAAGATTGAGCAATTCAAATCTAAACGCTATTGAGAGGAGGGAGATTAGACTGTTGAAACTGAATAAATCCATCACCATCAAGCCGGCCGATAAGGGCGGAGCCTTGGTGGTGATGGACACCTCACAATATAGTGAGGAGATTAGGTCACAATTATCGGACGATAATGTGTATGAGAAATTACTGGTGAATCCCACTCAGAGATTTAAACTGGAATTGGAGGAAATGATTGATGAGGCCCTATATAGTGGTATGATTGATTCCAAATTGGCTAAATATCTTAAGGTTGAAGACCCTGTGGTTCCTATACTGTACACTCTCCCAAAGATACATAAGGACTTACAGAGACCCCCAGGTCATCCGATTGTATCATGTAGAGGTTCTCTATGTAATAAAGTATCCATTTTCCTGGATCGTTTACTGAGAAAATTTGCGGTAAGTGCTCCTTCATATGTGAGGGGCACGAGTGATTTCATTGAAACTTTGGAGGGTGTACAGGTTGATGATTCTACATGGTTGGTTTCCTTTGATGTGATGTCCCTATACACCTCTATTGAACATGCCAGGGGATTGTCTGCGGTCGGTGTGACGCTCGCCGGCTCCGACATGGCTCCGGACTGTGCATGGTTCACCCTGGCACTGTTGGAGTTCGTCCTGAGGAGGAATTATTTCCTCTTCGGGGATGGATACTACCTGCAGTGCCGCGGGACCGCAATGGGGTCCAATGTGGCCCGACGTATGCTAACATCTACATGGCTGGTCCTGGAGGGCGAGCATGTGTACGGTTCTCGCTTTTGGGGCCATGTCAGGGGCTGGCAACGTTACATTGATGACATCTTCCTGGTGTGGGATGGTGACAGGGATGAACTTGAGTTGTTTCATCAATATTTGAATAGTATTTTTCCTGAGCTTTGGTTTACATTGGGCTGTTCACAAGTAAGGATGCAGTTTTTGGATACCTGTGTTTATAAGGATGGAGGGACCCTGCACTCAGATCTATTTGTTAAGATCACAGATAGAAATAATCTATTGCATTTTTTTAGTGAACACCCAAGAAAGATGGTGGAGTCCCTACCTTGGAGTCAACTTTTGAGGGTGAGAATAATAGTTTCATCTGAGACTGTAATTGATAATAGACTGGAGGAAATGTGTCAAAAAGTTTTGTTAAGAGGTTATCCCAAAGCCAATCTTGTAAAATTTAAAAGGTTGGTCTTGGAGAAAAAACGGGAAGATTTGTTGATGCCAAAGGTGGTTACTGTATCTAGGAAGAGGATTCCATTTGTGACGACTTATAACGGTATGAGTAAAAGGATTTCGAATATTATACGGAAACATTGGTCATTACTTGGAAGGGGTCACACTGATGTTGAGGAATTTAAATTATCACCACTTTTCTCCTATAGGAGGAATAGGAATTTGAGGGATGAGTTAGTTATGTCTGATATAGGCAGCTCTAAGAAGGATTTACAAACCACCTTGAGCCGCCCAAGCCTTGGTAATTTCCCCATGTCTTGGGTGTGCATGTTGTAATAATATGATCAAAGGGGCCTCTTTCTGTCACCCCCAAACAGGGAAGAAGTATGTAATTCGAAAACGGTATACTTGCACTAGTAGTTATGTGATCTATGTCCTGAGTTACCCATGTGGTCTCTTCTATGTAGTAGAGACCACAATGTAGGTGAAAGCAAGAATAAGCAAACATAAGGCTACGTTCACATTAGCGTTGCGCGCCGGTGACGCAACGGCGACGCAACGCGCGACGCACCAAAAACGCGCGCAAAAACGCTGCGTTTTGCGACGCGTGCGTCGTTTTTTGACGAAAATCGGACGCACGAAAAATGCAACTAGTTGCATTTTCGTGCGTCCGACGCTAGCGTCGAAAACGACGCACATGTCGAAAAACGCTAACAAAAAAACGCACGCGTCCCCTATGTTAAACATAGGGGCGCGTCGCCGCTGCGTCGCCGACGCAACAGCGACGCACATTAGCGTAACGCTAATGTGAACGTAGCCTAAGAGCACGATCAGGACTGGACTGACTGAACTTCCCGTGCCGAGACATTTCCGTGATATGGGTCACTCAGTTAATCAATTGAGATATAGGGTTATAGATGATGTGCCTGTTTTGAGACGGGGTGGGGATCGGATCTCCATTCTAAAGAAAAAAGAACTAAGAACTTAGGTACTCTTCAGCCAAAGGGTTTGAATACTGAATACAATCAGAGTTGTTTGCTATAATAATATCTGGGTTCTGGATATATCTACTGTGGTGCCTCATTGGTATATTGTTTTTAACCTATTTATGTATGTATTTGGTTCCTTGTGGGAGCTCTATTATTTTGCTGATAGGGTTGGGACGATGTCTATATGCATATTTGGGACAACATCCCTTTATTTAGGATGATCTTTTTTTATGATATAGTAACGTCTGTATACATGTCTCCCTGTTATCCCTGTATCCGCATATGTTTCTGTGGTTTTATGCTTGTAATTGTTATTCGCCCAGCATGGACATTCTCCCTGACAGGTTATGTATGTGTGTTAATTCTGAGATTATGTCTGGAGTGGGGGTGGTTTAGAATATATGACTATGAGCTGTTTCAATGGCCACTTGAAGCTGAGTGTGCTTTCCCTTGTCAGATCGCAGATGGTAAGCAGCTTGTGGCTGGGTTAGTACCAGCATGGGAGACTGGCTGGGAATCTCTGGTAATCATTGGGAAATTTTCCCTATTCTCTTGGATATTGACTATGCTCTTAGCCCCCTAAAATGCTTATGTCCCCTGTATAAGCCAGGAATTGTGTCCGTGTTGAGTGTTAGTATTGTATTGCATTATATATTTTGTGGGGTCCCTTGGGTAATAATGTTAATAATGAAGTGTATGGATATTTTTGTATCCTTTTTAATGGTCTGTTTTACATTTATATATCCTCCACAGATACTCTACTGTCTGTATATTAAGTCGTTTTTCTGCTATCCCCTGTAATGCCTGCGCAGTCATAATAGTGTCTGGATTATGGAACATGGAAGCGGTAACGTCAATGGTTGGAGTTTGATAAAATATATGTGAAAATAGAGATGGTTCCCGGAGTGTCATGTGATTCCTGGATCTGCATAAACGTGACAATACTCAGGATGGAGTAAGAGAGAAATAATTGAGGACTGCTATTACAGGACATTGACCTGCGCAGTAAGGATAGATGTCGGACATTGACTTGCGCAGCAAGGATGGATGACGAAGTATGGAATCTTGCGACCCCTGTAGAAGCTGTAGGTGAACTATGACATGCACAGCTCTGTGTATCTGGAGAGCACTGTCATGTGACGTACTGTGCTTCACTATGATTGGACTGGGGATTGTAGACACACGCCTATTGGGGGTGGTTGTATCTATGATGACTGGAAATGCTTTGCAGTGATAGGTGGGGGATTATTTGTTTACAATTTATCAACAGGATTCTTTTTGCGCTATTATGCTTTTAATTATGTGCATAAGAACGATCAGAGATAGCGGTTTGATGTTAGATCAGGCGATAATATAGTAGATGCTCCGGTGGGATTGTTTTTATATGTATATGTGTTTTTCTGATGTGATGTGTATATCCTATTGGTGCTTTGTTAATTAGTGGGTGTAACTTTGTGTGTATAATGGTGGTTAGAACACCGTGTACTGTGCTTGAAAAAGGTCTCTGGACCGAAATGTCGCCACAGGAGGCAGAATAAAATGTAAGATTTAATCTTCACTACAGTTTGAGGCGCTGTTTTTTTATTTACCTGGATATGGAACACACTCTGGGATGGATTCCCTGGTTTTGACGTGCGCCTCTTGGTCTTGAAAGACTTGGACGATAAAGGGTGCGGTTTAACACCCTTTTTTGTACAGATATAGGCATGTCATGCCCTTCTAAAATCAAGAAAGGCTGGAGTAAAAATCTAAAATCAGCTTACCAACACCCAGACGTCGTGACAAAAAAATTTAAAAAATAAATATCTTTATGTAGAATGGCGGCTGGTCCATTCAGAACACTTTCCTTAGAAGACGTAGTGGTATCTCCGTTGGGAGTCGTGCCAAAAAAGGAACCCAATACATTCAGACTAATCCACCATTTGTCATATCCAAGAGGCAGGTCAGTACATGACAACATCGAAGCGGAACCAAGTACAGTACTATATACTGTACCTCCTTTGATGAGGCAATCAGGCGGGTCAAGAAGTTGGGAAGGGGCACCCTAATGGCCAAAACTGACATTGAGGGGGCGTTCCGGTTACTACTTGTGCCTCCGAATAGTGTCCGCCTATTGGGCTGCTTCTGTGAAGGAGCATACAACATAGATCGTTGTTTGTCCATGGGATGCTCCATATCCTGCTCACTATTTGAGGCGTTTAGTTGCTTCCTCAAATGGGTCATCATGGACGTTACTAAGGGGGCACATATTAACCATTACCTTGATGACTTCTTATGCCTGGGCCTAAAAGATTCACCACAGTGTGAATACACGTGGTAGTCCACCTGTGAGAAGGAGAGAGCTGGAGGGAGAGCAGACACCCCAGAGCCGAGGGGTAAGATTGAGAAAGGAAGAAGGCGGTGTAGTTGCTTCATGGGTGGGGTACTCTGCTGAGTAACAGAAACTGCTACTAGGCCCAAAGTATTGCCTGGGCTAGATGCAGTTAAAAATTAGTACTTAGATAAACAGGCGGTGTAGCTTGCTTCATGGGTGGGGTACTCTGCTGAGTAGCACAAAATGCTACTGAGCCCAAATGGATTTCCTGGGCTACATGCAGTTAAAAATTAGTACTTAGATAAAAAGGCGGTGTAGCTTGCTTCATGGGTGGGGTACACTGCTGATTAGCACAAAATGCTACTAGGCCCAAAAGGATTTCCTGGGCTAGATGCAGTTAAAAATGAGTACTTAGATAAAAAGGCGGTGTAGCTTGCTTCATGGGTGGCGTACTCTGCTGAGTAGCACAAAATGCTACTAGGCCCAAAAGGATTTCCTGGGCTAGATGCAGTTAAAAATTATTAATTAGATAAACAGGCGGTGTAGCTTGCTTCATGGGTGGACTACTCTGCTGACTAGCAGATGCTGAAGCTTTGGAGCAGACCTCTGAATCCCAGGCCATAGTATGAGTAAAAAGTTCTGCAGACTCAACCATCTGTGTTAGCCCAAGCCATAGTGTATGTAGTTTCTAAAGGTTAAAAGGTGGGGAGCGACCCCACCCACCTGGAATTGACGATGGCAACATCATGTAAAACACAGAAGGGTACTCCAAAAAGAGTCTCCATTTTTTCCAAAAATTGGGGCACAGACACCAACTTAAGTGGCATCAATTTCGCCAGAGTTTCTTAAAATGGTTGGTGAGGTGAATTCAAAAAGCATCAAGCTTTTAGTCTCCCCAAGATGATACAGGGTTAGAAAAGTCCTTGCGGATCCAGGATTTGTTCATCTTGATGAACGCTAGTCTGTCTACATTGCCACTGGACAGCCGCGTGCACTTATCTGTCAGCACACCACCAGCAGTGCTGAACACACGTTCAGAGAGAACGCTGGCTGCGGGGCACAACAAGATCTCCAAGGCATGAGTGGCGAGCTCAGGCCATTTTTCCAGATTGAAAGCCCAAAATGAGCAAGGGTCCAGTTCCACAGTCATGGCATCGATGTTAACTTGGAGATACTCCTGTACCATCCTCTCTAGGCGTTGGCTATGCGTCAGACTTCTTGTCTCCTGTGGCCTTGCAAAGGATGGTCTAAAAAATTCTTGAAACGGTTGGAAAAAATTGCTGTTACCACCAGATACGATGCTACTGTTACGGTTTGAGTGATGACTCGACAGTCCCACGGTTGGCAAGTTAGAACTCAGAGATTAACTACGTGCACCGCTGGTGTTTTGTGGAAGAGCAGATGTAAGATTCTGTAACAGTCTCTGCTGATACTCCTGCATGCGTGAATCCCTTTCTATGGCAGGAATTATTTTGCCAAATTTACTTTTGTACCGGGGATCTAAGAGTGTGGCAACCCATTAGTCGGCATTACTTCGGATTCTGACAATCCGAGGGTCATGTTGCAGGTAGTGCAGCAAGAAGGCACTCATGTGTCTTGCGCATCCAGGAGGACCAAGTCCTTGTTGTCTTGGTGGCGGCTAGGTGAGAATCATGTTTCCTTCCTCTGCCCTCTCCCTCCAACCTCGCACAACAGAAATTTGATCAAGGTCTCCCTCATCTGATGAGTCTTCCATGCCCAGCGCCAGTTCGTCCTCCACTTCTTCCTCGCCTCCTGCACCTTCCTCAACAGTTTGGCTGCTACCAAGCGCCTTCGGTAATCCCTCTCCCCCACCTTCCAATGCCAGCCGCCTTGGTGCTGCTGACCTTCTGGACCTTGGAGATATTATCCCTTCTGCATACGACTCCTCCTGTTCCTCCTCCTCCTCTTGTCCCACCACCTGACTCCGAGTACTGTTTAAGGTGTGCTCCAGCATGTAAATGACCGGAATAGTCATGCTGATAATGGCATCATCAGCACTAAACATCTTCGTCGCTATTTCAAAACTGTGCAGAAGGGTGCATTGGTCCCTGATCTGAGACCACTACTGCAGCGTGATTTGCCGCACCTGTGGATCTCATTGGCCTAGGCTATACGTCATAACGTATTGCACTAGGGCTCGTCGGTGCTGCCACAGTCGCTGCAACATGTGCAGAGTTGAATTCCACTGTGTGGGCACATCGCATTTCAGCTGGTGAACTGGCAGGCCCAACTACTTCTGTGGAGATGTAAGTCATTGAGCTGCAGGATGCGAACGGCGTAAATGAGCACACAGCGACCGTGCCCTCTGCAGAAGCCCATCTAGTCTGGGATAGTTGGATAAAAATTGCTGGACAACCAGGTTCAAAACGTGAGCCATACAAGGCACGTGTGTGACATTGCCCTGGCGAAGGGCCGCACCCAGGTTTGCAGCATTGTCGCACACGGCCTTCCCTGGCTGCAGGTTCAGTGGAGACAACCATAGATGGAACTCGGTCTCCAGAGCTGACCACAACTCCTCAGCTGTGTGACTCACATTTCCCAGACATTTCAAGGTAAACACCGCCTGATGCCGTTGAGCTGTGGTGACAGCATAGTAAGGAGGTGTGCAGGATTCCTTCTGCGCAGTTAGAACGTGGGTGGCATTACCAGACAAGCTTTGGGTGCAGGTGGAGGAACGAGAGGAGGTTGAGGAGGCAGAAGCAGTGGAGGAACTTCTAGATACAGAGGATCGACGAGCAACTCATGGGGACGGCAAGACTCAGACAGCAGCCCCTTCTCCTGATGTCACCATAGTTACCCAGTGCCTAGTCACCGACATGTAACACCCCTGTCCATGTCTACTCGTCCAAGTGTCTGTGTTGAAATGCACCGTGTCACAAACAGAGTTTCTCAAGGAAGCGTTGATGTTGTATGCGACATGCTGGTGTAGCGCGGCCTGCCAATCACACTGGCTGTTGCAGGTAAAGAGGTGGAAGGTCTGCGTCCAAAACCATGTGCGACTGCTGTCCCTACAGTCACAAAGGATGAAGAGGCCGCGGATGGACTTGATGGGGCAGACGGTGCTTGGCCTGGCCCATTAGGCCGCATTGTAGCACAGTGAGCTTCCCACTGCAACTTATGCCTCATATCCATGTGACAGTTCATGCATGAAGTACTCAAACTATTCATTTTTTGGCCTCTACTGAGATTTTGGTGGCTACAGACAACATGAGTTGGGTCATCCTTTGCGATCTCAAAAATGCCCAGGCTTTGCAAGGCTTAGAGCCCGTGCGACCTGAAGAGCCACCACGACTTGTGCTCAGAGGCACAGCTGTGGTTGAGGACGCAGTTGTTGATGTGCTTCCAGTACTCCGTCTCTGTCCAGGAAGGTGCAACCTAACCTCATCGTCTGACTCGTCACTAGCATCCTTCTCCACCTCCTCTGCTGACCTCATGGACTGGCAGACTGTGGGTTGACAGTAAGTGGGGTCTCCAACCTCGTCATCATCACCCTGTGTGTTCTTACACCCGTCGTCCTCAGAGCCAACCTCTTCCTGCCCTGACCGAAAAGTCAAGTTTTCGTTCCAATCAGGTATCTCAGTCTCATCATTATCTTCCTCATTGTCTCCACCAACAGGAGTTACAGTTTTGGAACGAGAGTCTACATTATGCTCAGAACCTTCTTCATCTGGCCATGGATCCGACTCACAAAGATTCTGGCCATCAGTGCAGATCATTTCCTCGTCTGGATTCACAGAAGCTCTGGAGCAGACCTCTGATTCCCAGGCTATAGTATGAGTAAACAGCTCTGCAGACTTAACCATCTGTGTTACCCCATACTCAGATGGGCGGCTGGAGACTTGGGAGCTGTGAGGAAGCAAGTGCGATTGGGGTGACACCTCTGAGGACTGGAGTATTTGTGATGTTGAAGTTGGGGTGGAGGAGAGCCCACTTGAACGAGCACTTGATATCCGTTCAAGCACCTGCTGTTTTTGTGCCTCATCTGGAATTTGTAGCGATGCTCGTAGCGATGGTCGTAAGAAAGAGATCATATCAGATTGTCCACGAAAAGAAGTAGACATCTTACTTTGGCTGGAAGATGGTCTTTCTTCTGCAGATGTTACTGTTGCTTTACCACCTACCCCACGGACACAACCTTTTTTTTCTTTTCCAATACACCTATTCCCCTTTTCACCAGCAGCAGGCCTTTTGCCACTCATTTTAGTGCTTTACTAATTGGCAACTCTGTATCTGTAGTTGTTGGCACAAAAAACGATGGATGGAAACCGAGCAGAGCTGAGTGGCCAAACTGTGCTCCTAGGCCCAAAACGATTTACTGGGTTAGATACAGTACAAATTTAGATACACAGGCGGTATAGTTAGCTTCACAGGCGGGCTACTTCGCTAATGTGCAGACACTGCTACTAAGCCCAAAACGATTTACTGGGTTAGATGCAGTAAAAATTTTGATACACAGGCGGTGTAGTTTGCACGTCAGCGGAGTAGCCCGCCTGTGAAGCTGACACTGCTCCTGGGCCCAAAACGATTTACTGGGTTAGATGCAGTACAAATTTAGATACACAGGTGGTGTAGTTAACTTCACAGTCGGGCTACTCCGCTGACGTGCAGACACTGCTACTAAGCCCAAAACAATTTACTGGGTTAGATGCAGTACAAATTTAGATACACAGGCGGTGTAGTTAGCTTCACAGGCGGGCTACTCCACTGAAGTGCAGACACTGCTCCTAGGCCCAAAACGATTTACTGGGTTAGATGCAGTAAAAATTTAGATACACAGGCAGTGTAGTTAGCTGGCGGGCTACTCCATTGATGTACAGACACTGCTCCTAGGCCCAAAATGATTTACTGGGTTAGATGCAGTAAAAATTTAGATACACAGGCGGTGTAGTTAGCTTCACAGGCTCTACTGCTACTAAGCCCAAAACGATTTACTGGGTTAGATGCAGAACACATTTAGATACACAGGTGGTGTAGCTTCACAGGCAGGCTACTCCGCTAACGTGTAGACACTGCTCCTAGGCTCAAAACAATTTACTGGGTTAGATGCAGTAAAAATTTTGATACACAGGCGGTGTAGTTAGCTTCACAAGCAGACTACTCTGCTGACGTGCAGACACTGCTCCTAGGCCCAAAATGATTTACTGGGTTAGATGCAGTACAAATTTAGATACACAGGTGGCGTAGCTTCACAGGCAGGCTACTCCACTGATGTGCAGACACTGCTCCTAGGCCCAAAATGATTTACTGGGTTAGATGCAGTAAAAATTTAGATACACAGGCGGTGTAGTTAGCTTCACAGGCGGTCTACTCTGCTGACGTGCAGACACTGCTACTAAGCCCAAAACGATTTACTGGGTTAGATGCAGTAAAAATTTAGACACACAGGCGGTGTAGCATTTTCAAAGTTGGGCTACTCAGATGACTACCAGACAATGCTACTAGCCCAAAAGGATTGGCTGAGCTAGATTACACCAAATGCTGTGACAAACACTTGCACAGCACTGGCACAGACCTGCCTGAAAAAAAGTGCTATGATCTGTAACCTACCCTGAAAAGGGCTGATATTACAACTAGTCCCGACTCCCTAAACCTAACTCTCAGAAAATTCGCTCCCATAAAAGACTCTTAGTCTGTATAGCGCCCACAGCAGCAGCGGTGCTATCTAACACTAAGCTGCAGCAGTGAGGAAATGGTGGCGAGGGGAAAATGGCTGGTTCTTATAGGGCAAGGACATGTGACATACACAGCCCCCAAATATGCAAATTTGGGGGCAGTGTTCTTGATGCAAATTTGCAAATTTTGGGGCAGTGTTCTTGATCACTGCGTTGAGAAACACGTGATGGTGTCTCTGCGGTGTTGGATGTTTTGGTCTCCACGAGGTCAATCATCCGTGCCTTTATAGACTTTCTACTAGGCACTGCTCCTGATAGCCAGTTTCCTACTCCACACTGATGAGGGGCAAAAACCCTGAAACAGCTGTCTGTGGATGGATACCATGCTTGGCATAAGTGGTTTTCCTTTATTGGATGTTTTCCTTTATTGGATGCTGCCCTTCCCTTGGTTGTTCCTTCCCGGGGAAAGGCCTGGCTATTCACTGCCTGCGTTGAGAAACACATGATGGTGTCTCCGCAGCTCCTCTACGTGCATTTGCATATTTGGGGGCAGTGTTCTGGATCACTGCGTTGAGAAACACGTGATGGTGTCTCCGCGGTGTTATATGTTTTGGTCTCCACGAGGTCAATCATCCGTGCCTTTATAGACTTTCTACTAGGCACTGTGTTGTGAATTCTGTGGCTGAATTCACTCCTGTGGTCACAAGTGATACTGCAGCTTCTGGGCTTCCTCCCTCAGGTGTTCTGGTGAGCTCGTTGGCTGTCTTGTTATTTAACTCCACCTGATTCTGTCTTCCTTGCTCCTTGTCAATGTTCCAGTGTTGGATCTGAGCTTCTGGATCTTTCCTGTGGCCTGCTGCTCTGCTTAGATAAGTGCTTCTTGCTTTTGTTGCTGTTTTTTCTGTCCAGCTTGTCTATTCGTTTTTGCCGGAAGCTCTGAGACGCCAAGGGTGTACCGCCGTGCCGTTAGTTCGGCACGGTGGGTCATTTTGCCCCCTTTGCGTGGTTTTTTGCTTTAGGGTTTTTTGTAGACTGCAAAGTTCTCTTTGCTATCCTCGCTCTATCTAGAATATCGGGCCTCACTTTGCTGAATCTATTTCATCCCTATGTTTTGTCTTTTCATCTTGCTAACAGTCATTATATGTGGGGGGCTGCCTTTTCCTTTGGGGTATTTCTCTGAGGCAATTCAGGCTTGTATTTCTATCTTCAGGCTAGTCAGTTCCTCAGGCTGTGCCGAGTTGCATAGGTAGTGTCAGGCGCAATCCACAGCTGCCTTTAGTTGTGTTTAGGATAGGTTCAGGTATTGCGGTCTACAGAGATTCTACGTCTCAGAGCTCGTTCTATTGTTTTTGGGTTATTGTCAGATCACTGTATGTGCTCTGATTGCTGGCACACTGTGTTACTGGATTGCCTTCATAACAGTACAAGGAGCCCAACTAATGATTCTCAATAGAGGGAAAAAAGAAGTTCTGACATCATTTTTTTTTCTCAGCTCTGTGTTCAGTCTTTTTTTTCCTCTAGACATTAGGGTGCTTCAGGACACAGCTGTGGACATGGATATTCAGGCTCTGTGCTCTTCAATGGATAATCTCGTTATAAATGTACAAAAGATTCAAGATACAATTGATCAGAAATCTATGCTAGAACCAAGAATTCCTATTCCTGATTTGTTTTTTGGTGATAGAACTAAGTTTCTGAGCTTCAAAAATAATTGTAAGCTATTTCTGGCCTTGAAACCTCATTCTTCTGGTAATTCAGTTCAACAGGTTTTGATTATTATTTCTTTTTTGCGCGGCGACCCTCAGGACTGGGCATTTTCTCTTGCGCCAGGAGACCCTGCATTGAGTGGTGTCGATGCGTTTTTCCTGGCGCTCGGATTGCTGTACGATGAGCCTAATTCAGTGGATCAGGCTGAGAAAAATTTGCTGGCTTTGTGCCAGGGTCAGGATGATATAGAAGTATATTGTCAGAAATTTAGGAAGTGGTCAGTACTCACTCTGTGGAATGAATCTGCGCTGGCAGCTTTGTTCAGAAAGGGTCTCTCTGAGGCTCTTAAGGATGTCATGGTGGGTTTTCCTATGACTGCTGGTTTGAATGAGTCTATGTCTTTGGCCATTCAGATCGGTCGTCGCTTGCGCGAGCGTAAATCTGTGCACCATCTGGCGGTATTGTCTGAGATTAAACCTGAGCCTATGCAGTGCGATAGGACTATGACCAGAGTTGAACGGCAAGAACACAGACGTCTGAATGGGCTGTGTTTCTACTGTGGTGATTCCACTCATGCTATTTCTGATTGTCCTAAGCGCACTAAGCGGTTCGATAGGTCTGCCGTCATTGGTACTGTACAGTCCAAATTCCTTCTGTCCATTACCTTGATATGCTCTTTGTCATCGTATTCTGTCATGGCGTTTGTGGATTCAGGCGCTGCCCTGAATCTGATGGATTTGGATTATGCTAAACGTTGTGGGTTTTTCTTGGAGCCTTTGCGGTGTCCTATTCCGTTGAGAGGAATTGATGCTACACCTTTGGCCAAGAATAAACCTCAGTACTGGGCCCAGCTGACCATGTGCATGGCTCCTGCACATCAGGAAGTTATTCGCTTTCTGGTGCTACATAATCTGCATGATGTGGTCGTGTTGGGTTTGCCATGGCTACAAACCCATAATCCAGTATTGGATTGGAACTCTATGTCGGTATCCAGCTGGGGTTGTCAGGGGGTACATGGTGATGTTCCATTTTTGTCTATTTCGTCATCCACTCCTTCTGAGGTCCCAGAGTTCTTGTCTGATTATCAGGATGTATTTGAAGAGCCCAAGTCCGATGCCCTACCTCCGCATAGGGATTGTGATTGTGCTATCAATTTGATTCCTGGTAGTAAATTCCCTAAAGGTCGTTTATTTAATTTATCCGTGCCTGAACACACCGCTATGCGCAGTTATGTGAAGGAATCCCTGGAGAAGGGACATATTCACCCATCGTCATCACCACTGGGAGCAGGGTTCTTTTTTGTAGCCAAGAAGGATGGTTCGCTGAGACCGTGTATTGATTACCGCCTTCTTAATAAGATCACTGTTAAGTTTCAGTATCCCTTGCCATTGTTATCTGACTTGTTTGCTCGGATTAAGGGGGCTAGTTGGTTCACTAAGATAGATCTTCGTGGTGCGTATAATCTGGTGAGAATGAGCAAAGGAGATGAATGGAAAACGGCATTTAATACGCCCGAGGGTCATTTTGAGTATCTAGTGATGCCGTTCGGACTTGCCAATGCTCCATCTGTTTTTCAGTCTTTTATGCATGACATCTTCCGTGAGTATCTGGATAAATTCCTGATTGTTTACTTGGATGACATTTTGATCTTCTCTGATGATTGGGAGTCTCATGTGAAGCAGGTCAGAATGGTTTTACAGGTCCTGCGTGCTAATTCTTTGTTTGTGAAGGGATCAAAGTGTCTCTTCGGTGTGCAGAAAGTTTCATTTTTGGGGTTCATCTTTTCCCCTTCTACTATCGAGATGGATCCGGTTAAGGTCCAAGCCATCCAGGATTGGACTCAGCCGACATCTCTGAAAAGTCTGCAAAAGTTCCTGGGCTTTGCTAATTTTTATCGTCGCTTCATCTGTAATTTTTCTAGCATTGCCAAACCATTGACCGATTTGACCAAGAAGGGTGCTGATTTGGTTAATTGGTCTTCTGCTGCCGTGGAAGCTTTTCAGGAGTTGAAGCGTCGTTTTTGTTCTGCCCCTGTGTTGTGTCAACCAGATGTTTCTCTTCCGTTCCAGGTCGAGGTTGATGCTTCTGAGATTGGAGCAGGGGCGGTTTTGTCACAGAGAGGTTCTGGTTGCTCAGTGTTGAAACCATGTGCTTTCTTTTCCAGGAAGTTTTCTGCTGCTGAGCGTAATTATGATGTGGGCAACCGAGAGTTGCTGGCCATGAAGTGGGCATTCGAGGAGTGGCGTCATTGGCTTGAAGGAGCTAAGCATCGCGTGGTGGTATTGACTGATCATAAGAACCTTACTTATCTCGAGTCTGCCAAGCGCTTGAATCCTAGACAGGCCCGTTGGTCGTTATTTTTTGCTCGCTTCGATTTTGTGATTTCGTACCTTCCGGGCTCTAAAAATGTGAAGGAGAAATGCTCTGTCTAGGAGTTTTGTGCCGGACTCTCCGGGTTTATCTGAGCCGGCGAGTATCCTCAAGGAAGGAGTCATTGTGTCTGCCATCTCCCCTGATTTGCGGCGAGTGTTGCAAAAATTTCAGGCTAATAAACCTGATCGTTGTCCGGCCGAGAAACTGTTCGTCTCTGATAGGTGGACTAGTAAAGTTATCTCTGAACTTCATTGTTCGGTGTTGGCTGGTCATCCAGGAATCTTTGGTACCAGAGAGTTAGTGGCTAGATCCTTCTGGTGGCCATCTCTGTCACGGGATGTACGTACTTTTGTGCAGTCCTGTGGGATTTGTGCTAGGGCTAAGCCCTGCTGTTCATGTGCCAGTGGGTTGCTTTTGCCCTTGCCGGTCCCGAAGAGGCCTTGGACACATATTTCGATGGATTTCATTTCTGACCTTCCCGTTTCTCAAAAGATGTCAGTCATTTGGGTGGTCTGTGATCGCTTTTCTAAAATGGTCCATCTGGTGCCCTTGGTTAAATTGCCTTCCTCCTCTGATTTGGTGCCTTTGTTCTTCCAGCATGTGGTTCGTTTGCATGGCATTCCTGAGAATATTGTTTCTGACAGAGGTTCCCAGTTTGTTTCAAGGTTCTGGCGAGCCTTTTGTGGTAGGATGGGCATTGACCTATCTTTTTCCTCGGCTTTCCATCCTCAGACTAATGGCCAGACCGAACGAACCAATCAGACCTTGGAAACATATCTGAGATGTTTTGTTTCTGCAGACCAGGATGATTGGGTGTCCTTTTTGCCGTTGGCTGAGTTCGCCCTTAATAATCGGGCCAGCTCGGCTACCTTGGTCTCTCCATTTTTCTGCAATTCTGGGTTCCATCCTCGTTTCTCTTCAGGACAGGTTGAGTCTTCGGACTGTCCTGGTGTGGATTCTGTGGTGGACAGGTTGCAGCAGATCTGGACTCAGGTAGTGGACAATTTGACCTTGTCCCAGGAGAAGGCTCAACTTTTCGCTAATCGCAGACGCCGTGTGGGTCCCCGACTTCGTGTTGGGGATCTGGTTTGGTTATCTTCTCGTCATATTCCTATGAAGGTTTCCTCTCCTAAATTTAAACCTCGTTTTATTGGTCCGTATAGGATTTCTGAGATTCTCAATCCTGTGTCCTTTCGTCTGACCCTCCCGGACTCCTTTTCCATACATAATGTATTCCATAGGTCGTTGTTGCGGAGATACGTGGCACCTATGGTTCCATCTGTTGAGCCTCCTGCCCCTGTTTTGGTGGAGGGGGAATTGGAGTATATTGTGGAGAAAATTTTGGATTCTCGTGTCTCTAGACGGAAACTCCAGTATCTGGTTAAATGGAAGGGTTATGCTCAGGAAGATAATTCCTGGGTTTTTGCCTCTGATGTCCATGCTCCAGATCTTGTTCGTGCCTTTCATGTGGCTCATCCTGGTCGGCCTGGGGGCTCTGGTGAGGGTTCGGTGACACCTCCTCAAGGGGGGGGTACTGTTGTGAATTCTGTGGCTGAATTCACTCCTGTGGTCACAAGTGATACTGCAGCTTCTGGGCTTCCTCCCTCAGGTGTTCTGGTGAGCTCGTTGGCTGTCTTGTTATTTAACTCCACCTGATTCTGTCTTCCTTGCTCCTTGTCAATGTTCCAGTGTTGGATCTGAGCTTCTGGATCTTTCCTGTGGCCTGCTGCTCTGCTTAGATAAGTGCTTCTTGCTTTTGTTGCTGTTTTTTCTGTCCAGCTTGTCTATTCGTTTTTGCCGGAAGCTCTGAGACGCAAAGGGTGTACCGCCGTGCCGTTAGTTCGGCACGGTGGGTCTTTTTGCCCCCTTTGCGTGGTTTTTTGCTTTAGGGTTTTTTGTAGACTGCAAAGTTCTCTTTGCTATCCTCGCTCTATCTAGAATATCGGGCCTCACTTTGCTGAATCTATTTCATCCCTACGTTTTGTCTTTTCATCTTGCTAACAGTCATTATATGTGGGGGGCTGCCTTTTCCTTTGGGGTATTTCTCTGAGGCAAGTCAGGCTTGTATTTCTATCTTCAGGCTAGTCAGTTCCTCAGGCTGTGCCGAGTTGCATAGGTAGTGTCAGGCGCAATCCACAGCTGCCTTTAGTTGTGTTTAGGATAGGTTCAGGTATTGCGGTCTACAGAGATTCCACGTCTCAGAGCTCGTTCTATTGTTTTTGGGTTATTGTCAGATCACTGTATGTGCTCTGATTGCTGGCACACTGTGTTACTGGATTGCCTTCATAACAGCACTGCTCCTGATAGCCAGTTTCCTACTCCACACTGATGAGGGGCAAAAACCCTGAAACAGCTGTCTGTTGATGGATACCATGCTTGGCATAGGTGGTTTTCCTTTATTGGATGTTTTCCTTTATTGGATGCTGCCCTTCCCTTGGTTGTTCCTTCCCGGGGAAAGGCCTGGCTATTCACTGCCTGCGTTGAGAAACACGTGATGGTGTCTCCGCAGCTCCTCTACATGTATTAACAATGATAAACAGTTTTAATGTGCAAATCAAGTTAGGCTTTTGGTGAATGAACAGTTATCAAACAGAAACTCGAACAGCCGAAATTTAAGCAAATTGTTTGAGTTCATCAAATGACTCAAACACCGCCCAAAACAGCTCGAATTTGAAAATGGTGAACAGTTCGACTCGAACTCCACTCATCTCTATTGTAGAGCTGCAAAAAAGTCATGGAAAATTGCAATGGTTGAGTTGTTGTAGATGATGTGACCTTTGCAGCGTGCAGCTCCCAAGATGGCATCTCTATCTCTGCTGCTCAATAAGCATTCTAGCAGCAAGGGATAAGCAATTTGACAGCAAGGGATACCTTCTAACAGCCATACCAGCTTCTACTCTAAGTGGAGACCTGTTTTAGCGTTAGTTCAGACTCCTCCTATAGTGTGTCTCCTTCTGTGTCTTCCCGCACCGTCTCTTCGTCTCCTCGTTGTACTAAAGAGCAGGCACCATCTTGTGACGAAGCGCTGGCAAATGCTCAGAGCTTCGCCACCTCCACAGATTGCCTTCTTGTGTTTGTGTCAACCAACAGATAGCTTTCAATATATGGTATCTCGGGATACTATTCTCACCCAAGTTATGGTGGGATTATAAGTAATAATATGAGCTCAGTACGGAGCTCACTCTAGGTGCGTCCTCTCATCTCACCAATTCGCCACCTACCCGGTAATGCTCAGTAATCTGAGTGAAAGAAAGGGCAGAAAAACCTTTGGCTATTTTCAGATCTTAAACAACTGATGGGTTTTAACTACTGATTCTTTAATTGTTGTCATTATGATAGTCAACCCAGCTTTGAAGAGGACACTGTTTCTCAGTAAGTGACCTACAGAGTCAAATGAAAGAGCATTGTGATCCAAATACGGTATCTACAAATATATCAAACATTCATTGGAATTCATTCATAGAACATACACAAAGACAGAAAAAACAATGTTAATCATAAAATCAATACACGTGCTGACAACAATACAGAAACAAAAAACACAGCATTGATTCTGTTGTTGATCCATGTGTTGAGGTAGGTAATACAGTGCCTTGCGAAAGTATTCGCCCCCTGAAACTTTTCAACCTTTTCCCACATATCATGCTTCAAACATAAAGATACCAAATGTAAATTTTTGGTGAAGAATCAACAACAAGTGGAACACAATTGTGAAGTTAAATGAAATTTATTGCTTATTTTACATTTTTGTGGAAATTCAAAAACTGAAAAGTGGGGAGAGCAATATTATTCGGCCCCTTTAACTTAATACTTTGTTGCGCCACCTTTTGCTGCGATTACAGCTGCAAGTCGCTTGGGGTATGTCTCTTTCAGTTTTGTACATTGAGAGACTGAAATTCTTGCCCATTTTTCCTTGGCAAAAAAGCTCGAGCTCATTGAGGTTTGTTGGAGATCGTTTGTGGACAGCAGTTTTCAGCTCTTTCCACAGATTCTCGATTGGATTGAGGTCTGGACTTTGACTTGGCCATTCTAACACCTGGATACGTTTATTTGTGAACCATTCCATTGTAGATTTTGCTTTATGTTTGGAATCATTGTCTTTTTGGAAGACAAATCTCCGTCTCAACCATCTTCCCTGTCCCTGCTGAAAAAAAGCAGGCCCAAACCATGATGCTGCCACGACCATGTCTGACAGTGGGGATGGTGTGTTCAGGCTGATGAGCTATGTTGCCTTTATGCCAAACATATCGTTTGGCATTGTTGCCAAGTAGTTCGATTTTTGTTTCATCTGACCAGAGCACCTTCTTCCACATGTTTGGTGTGTCTCCCAGGTGGCTTGTTGTAAACTTTAAAAAACACTTTTTATGGATATCTTTGAGAAATGGCTTTCTACTTGCCACTCTTCCATAAAGTCCATATTTGTGCAGTGTATGAGTGATTGTTGTGCTATGGACAGACTGTCTCACTTCAGCTGTAGATCTCTGCAGTTCATCCAGAGTGATCATGGGCCTCTTGGCTGCATCTCTGATCAGTCTTCTCCTTGTTTGAGAGGAAAGTTTAGAGGGATGGCCGGGTCTTGGTAGATTTGCAGTGGTATGTGTTATGATAAGGTAATTCAGTACCACAATGGACATAGAAGTCAGAGCACATACAGTGACCTGACAATAACCCAAAAACATAGAACGAGCTCTGAGACGTGGGAACTCTGCTGACCGCAATCCCTAATCCTCTCCAACCACACTAGAGGCAGCCGTGGATTGCGCCTAACGCTCCCTATGCAACTCGGCACAGCCTGAGAAACTAGCTAGCCTGAAGATAGAAAATAAGCCTACCTTGCCTCAGAGAAATACCCCAAAGGAAAAGGCAGCCCCCACATATAATGACTGTGAGTAAGATGAAAAGACAAACGTAGAGATGAAATAGATTTAGCAAAGTGAGGCCCGACCTTCTGAACAGAGCGAGGATAGGAAAGGTAACTTTGCGGTCAACACAAAACCCTACAAAAAACCACACAAAGGGGGCAAAAAGACCCTCCGTACCGAACTAACGGCACGGAGGTACACCCTCTGCGTCCCAGAGCTTCCAGCAAGCAAGAAAAAACAAATAAGCAAGCTGGACAGAAAAAACAGCAAACAAAATAGCAAAAGCGGAACTTAGCAATGCAGAGCAGCAGGCCACAGGAACGATCCAGGAGGAAACAGGTCCAATACTAGAACATTGACTGGAGGCCAGGATCAAAGCACTAGGTGGAGTTAAATAGAGCAGCACCTAACGACTTCACCACATCACCTGAGGAAGGAAACTCAGAAGCCGCAGTACCACTCTCCTCCACCAACGGAAGCTCACAGAGAGAATCAGCCGAAGTACCACTTGTGACCACAGGAGGGAGCTCTGCCACAGAATTCACAACAGGTATGATACTCCTTCCATTTCAATATGATCGCTTGCACAGTGCTCATTGGGATGTTTAAAGTTTTGGAAATCATTTTGTATCTAAATCCAGCTTTAAACTTCTTCACAACAGTATGACGGACCTGCCTGTTGTGTTCCTTGGTCTTCATGATGCTCTCTGTGCTTCAAACAGAACCCTGAGACTGTCACAGAGCAGGTGCTTTTATACAGAGACTTGATTACATACAGGTGGATCATATTTATCATCATTAGGCATTTAGGACAACATTGGATCATTCCGAGATAGACAATGAACTTCTGGAGTGAGTTTGCTGCACTGAAAGTAAAGGGGCTGAATAATATTGCACGCCCCACTTTTCAGTTTTTGAATTTCCACAAAAATTAAAAATAACCAATAAATTTTGTTCAACTTCACAATTGTGTTCCACTTGTTGATTCTTCACCAAAAATTTCAAAAATTTACATTTGGTATCTTTATGTTTGAAGCATGATATGTGGGAACAGGTTGAAAAGTTCCAGGGGGCCGAATGCTTTCGCAAGGCACTGTATGTATAGAGTCATGTATACTTTGTCAAGAATTTATAACAAATTCTCACCAATATAGACCAGCAAACACGGGATACTTATGACGATCGCTGTAAAAGCCACAGAGATAACTATGCACGTCCATGGAGAGCCTTTTTGTTGGGCTCTCCATGCATGTGTTGTGACTGTCACACAGCCACGACACATGCAGCTGCAGCGCTGAACAGCTGATCCAGGTATCCGGGTTACCGATGCAGCTATTCGGTAAGCACTATAGCTATTTGGATAAGCACTTATCCAAAGCTATTCGAACAACCCCAATTCTAATCACTATTGATCCTTCCTCTTTTGGACAGGCTTCCATTTTGAGATAGTCTTTTGGAACCCGACTTCTGATCCCCTCCATATCCTTTTTGGTCTTATAAAAATTTGTCATTTTTGTTCTGTAAGAGGATTATCGTTGTATCCTATATTGTATGGTAAAATGTATTTTCAGATGACATGTCTGTCTATTATAGTTTTTTCTGTTTGATTTTTGTCACCGATCACAATTTTTTATTCATGTGTTTCTGCACAATTCTGATAAAGGTCTGAGAAGACCGAAACGTTATACTATATGAATTGCCAATAAATCTATTTCACGTTTACAAAAATCTGAGTGCCAAGTTTATTGCTATTACATCAAGTGTGCTGAATTACAGTGCTGATAATGCAGGCACAATATAAGTATGTTCAGAGGTTTTCCCTTATTATTATTATTATTAATTTATATAGCACCATTAATTCCATGGTGCTGTACATGAGAGGGGTTACATACAGGGTTGTAGATATTGATTACAGTAAGCAGGTTTACAGTGACAGACTGGTACAGAGGGGAGAGAACCCTGTCCTTGCGGACTTACATTCCCTATTGATTATTCTATAAATAAAGGCACTATAATCACTACATTATGATAGGAAACTTTAGCTATTTTATAAAAATCTGTTATCGGTCAGTTTCCTTTCCTATGCAGTAATCATTTGGATTATGTAGGTCTGGATAAGTTTTTCTGATTGTAGGAAAATGGTAAAGGAATGTGGTAAGAAAAAGTGGCCGTTGTGCCCCCCTCATTTTAATGGACGTTATAGGTAACACAAACTTTGTATTAGAAAAAAAAAATTGCTGAAAAGTATTCGGCTTCTTTCACGCTATGAACAAAAGGACCATGTATGTTAAAGAGAAAGCAAGAACAGTCTCTAAGGCTTCTTTCACATTTCCGTGAGTCGTCAAGCGTCAGAGTGCAGTGAACTGACGTATTGACAGACGTTGCAAAAAAAGTTGAAAACATTTGCAACGCATCCAGTGTTATGATGGATGTGTTGCATGAATCCAGGGCTGAATTTTCAGGTATAAATGTCCGGGGAGGAGGGGGAGAGAGAGAGAGAAGCATTTCGGGAGCATCGGTGACACTGCGCGGGACGCCGGTAGGTGAGAATATTGTGATTTTTATTTTTTTTAATTATTTTTAACATTATATCTTGTTACTATTGATGCTGCATAGGCAGCATCAATATAGAAAGAGAGCGAGCGAGAGAGAATTTCCCTGACGGGAAATTCTTCCACGCATGCTCAGTTTGAAAAAACGGGACACGTCGTTGGATTCCTGCTTTTCACAGTCAGCGACGCATCCTGCGCCCATAGGCTTCCATTGTAGCCAGCGATGGGCAGCGCAGGATGCGTCGCTGACCGATTTTCCGACGTGGAGAAAAAACGTTCCTCTGAACGTTTTCTCTGCCCAATGGACTGGTTTTTTATGCAGGATCCAGTGCACGACGGATGAAACGGAAGGCCATCCGTCACAATTCGTCGCTAATTCAAGTCTATGAGAAAATGCAGGATCCTGCATTCTCAAAAATAAACGGATTGTGATGGGAGCTGAAAGACGGAAGTGTGAAAGAGGCCTTAGCTGTGATGGCTGTAGCAATGAAATGTAAAGAGCTCTGTCCGGAGAGTCATAACCGGCCATCATTTTCTTGCTCTTATTTCAAGTTCCTGTGTGCAATTGGTAGACTTTACTGGGTATTATGATACGATGGCATTTAGGTTTTATTTTATATGACATTTTTAACATTAAGGTTACTGGGATAGCGGATTCCCTCAGGTGGTTCAAAACAACCTGACAGACCCAACCCCTAACTGGCTAGCTGGCATTCCAAAGCAATTAATATTCTAGCTTTAACTGACCAAAATTATAGACACATTTACTCTGAACTTCCTGAGGCATTATGGAACTAGATTATACATCGTTCAAGTCAGATTCTGCTTGGTGCCCAGTCGTAGGCATAACACGAAGCAATAGAACTCCCACTGACAGATGGTACTAGCTGCAGAAAGCTCCCAACATGGGTTACTAGATTTGAAAATTTGTTCATTATATTTTCATCAACATAGTTTATTATAATAACAAGCTGCTTGTATAAGGTTACTGACTCATCCTGGCATGTTTAGCCTACACTAACATTATTGCATCCATGGAACTCCTATAAACACCAGAATTAAAGGCAAATTCAACAACTACATAAAAGTCTAATTGTTATAGCAAGTTTAGAAATTTTAAATAGAAAATTGAGAAAAATGTTGTATATGAATCTATTTAAGGCTTGCTCCACAAATGGTGCGTAGCCCTGAGGCTCAAACTCATGCAATCTAGAAGAAGCAGGTCAGCTGCCTGGATGTCAGAGACAGGCAGAGAAGTCAGAAGCTTTTGATAAATGCTTCCATCTACTCTTTTCAACCTTCTAGGTAAATAGAGGCAATGGCAATGTCACCACTGGGGGGCTATTTTCATCTATTAGTAGGAATCCCATAGATGCCCCCCTTGCAGTAGGAAACTAAATATTTTAAAAAATGAAGCCCATGAAGGCCAGAGACAATATACAGCAAAACCTCGTAAAATATTACTCAATCTTCCTTAATTTTAGAATCAATTGCAAATTTAAAGTGGATCTGTCAATACATTACTAGTTACATGCATGAGACAAGGATTTACAAAGTCAGCATACCAGCTTTAGTTTATAAGACCCATTTAAGTTTAATGGTTTATGTAATTTATATGGCAAAATCTGGTGACAGATCCACTTTAAAGAATAAAGAAGCATAATTAAAAAAAAAAATTCAAACACTTCACACAAGAAAAGTAAATAAAAACAGCTCATTGGCCAATGTAATAAAAAAAGTTAAAGTCATTAAAACATCTGTTAAGTAAAACTGCTGAAAAGATTTTGTTCATTTAGCACCAAAACACTATTATAAACACCTTAAAAATACATTAATGACCAACCAATTTTTTGTTTTCTCTCCATATTTCAGCAGCCATAGCGTCTTTATTGACATGCCTGTATGAATCTTTGTTTTATGTGGGATAAATTATTTGTTTTTTTCAGAGCTTTTATAATTAATTACATTACATATTTTTCTCTTATGTTTTATATTTACAAATATATATGTTCCATAACACTTTCATTATAAGTTGAAAAAACACCTCTGGGGAATATTGCATTTTTCCCCTCAGTTTTTCACTGTAACTGTATCTTCTATAGGATCTCAAGTTATAATAACCATAACTGTGCTATACTGCAAGTCACTTGCACAAATTATCTGAGCCTGCTTAGACCCAGCAGCTCTGGTAGACCCGGCACTCGTTTGATCGCTGGGACCAAATGCCGCGCCGATGTGGGCACTGACCACAAACAATAGACAATTGTGTCAGGTCCAACAGTAATTAGAAAAAAGCAAAAGACAGCAGATGTACTCTACTGTAAAATAACTTTTATCAAATATAAATCATTAAAAAATTAGATTATTTCCCTCTCCAGACTTTTCCTCCCACACTTTACCAAAGTAAGCACAACATCTGTTGAGATTCTCTTCTCTGGGAGATACTAAATGTGGATGGAATGGATTCTTTAACGCCCTAGAGCTAATTTTCACCTCAATGACGGGGCCCAATTTTAAATTTAAATCTGACCAGTGTCACTTTATGTAGTAACTAGATGGCAGCCCGATTCTAAAGAATCGGGAGTCTAGAATCCATATATACTTGAAATTCGGCAGGAGCTTGAAGAGCAACGTCACTGGGCCCGCCTCCACGCAGTAGAAACTTGCTGTGAGGTAAAAATTCAAAAATCACACCAAAATGGCGGGCGGAGTGTGTCACAGTATGGCACGTTTCTGATTGGTCGCTCGCAGCAGGCGGCAACCAATCAGACACTGGACACTGTTGACGTCACTTATCTCCGGACATTAGCTCCGGACATTAGCTCCGGACATTAGCTCCGGACAAAGCCACGGAAGTTGGCACAAATTGCAGGAAGTAGTATTCTAGGCAATTATATATTAGACTAGATGGCAGCCCGATTCTAAAGAATCGGGAGTCTAGAATCCATATATACTTTATTTATTCAAATGTAAGAATAATACAATTAATAAATAATAGTAAGAAAGAACAAAAAATGGCTGCACTCACCAGCTCTTGACAATTCTTGTTATTTAAGGTACAGTTACACAGGATCCATGAACATGCTTATGAGGGGAGGGATGAAAGACATCAGACGACAACTTTGCGTGTTGTGGCAAATGCCACAACAACGGTTCTTTGCTTAAGAACAATGTCAGGTAGTAGGAAAATACCCAGTTAATAATAGGCAATAGTTCTTTGCAGGAATGCAGATATTAATAAATAGTCAGTTTATATTGCAGAGAAATTGCTGGGCAATAATGGACAATGTCCTTATGTGGCAAATAATAGAGCAATATACCCAATGTGGCAAAGAAGAGGTTAATAAACGGCAGTCTCTCAGTATAACAGTCAGTGAATAATAGGCAGTATATGGAGAAAACACCAAACAAAAGTTCAAAATTGGTGTGAAAATGTCACTGAACCACTTCACAACTAAATATATATAGTTTTGGTAAATGGTATTATCATTTTTTTGACGAAATTCGGCAGGAGCTTGAAGAGCAACGTCACTGGGCCCGCCTCCACGCAGTAGAAACTTGCTGTGAGGTAAAAATTCAAAAATCACACCAAAATGGTGGGCGGAGTGTGTCACAGTATGGCATGTTTCTGATTGGTCGCTCGCAGCAGGCGGCAACCAATCAGACACTGGACACTGTTGACGTCACTTATCTCCGGACATTAGCTCCGGACATTATCTCCGGACATTATCTCCGGACAGGAAGTTGGCACAAATTGCAGGAAGTAGTATTCTAGGCAATTATATATTAGATAACTTTGGAACGCTTCAATGGATCCTAGTGATTCTGAGATGTGTTTTCATGACATCTTGTACTTCATGTTATTCCATATGATTTGCATATATTTATGAAAATATTGAACATTTTACATTTTTTTTAACATTTTTGCAATTTTCAAACTATAAGTTTGTATGCTTTTGAATCAGCTAGTTATACACAAAATAATTAATAAATAACATTTCCCACATGTCTACTTTATATCAGCACAATTTATTAACTTTTTTGTTAGGAAGTTAGAAGGTTTAAAAGTTGATCAGCAATTTCTCATTTTTTTATTTTTTATTTTTATTTTAGAGACCACCTCACATTTGAAGTGACTTTGATGGGTCTATATGATAGAAAATACCTAAAAGTGACACCATTCTAAAAACTGCACCCCTCAAAGTCAGGTGCTTTAGAGGAATTAATGGGATGTTGGAGGAAAAAGATGAACATTTTATTTTTTGTTCACAAAAACTTTTGCCTTTAGCTCCAAATGTTTTACTTTCAGAAAGAGAACAAGAAAAAATTGACCACAAAATTTGTTGTGCAATTTTCCTGAATATGCTGATACCCATATGTAGGGGAAAACAATTGTTTGGGCACACAGAAAGGCTTGGAAGGGAAGCAGAACTGTTTGACTTTTTAAATGTAGAAATGGCTGGAATCGAAAACAGACATGTTGCATTTGGAGAGCCCCTGATGTGCATAAACAGTGGAAACCCCCACAAGTAACCCTATTTTGGAAACTATACCCCTCAAGGATTTTCTCCAGGGGTATGGTGAGGATTTTTTTTTTAAATTTAGAAAAATTCGCTCTACTCTACTTTTGTTTCCTGTGATAGACCCTCTCACAGTGATCAAAATTAATCAATAGGGAAAATCCCTGCTGTTGCCTGGTGCTGGAAGGCAGATCTCGACTTCCTTTTTTTTTCAGGAAGACAAGGTGGAGGGCCGAAGCTGGGGTAAATGTAACATGGCAGAGGTACTGGAGGGGCTTGGGGACCTCATGTATCTCCCTTCTGAAATGTATATCATGACAGAAGAGAGAGAAATGTTTTTAATAACCGGCAAACTTTTTTTTTTATGTGATGGCCATTACCCTGCCTGATCATGTTCTCCAGAGTCCAGGTAGCTGAAACCCCGCCGGAGATTTTCCGATGCCAGGTGGGAGTGCTATAAACTTAATCCTGATTGCCGGTTTAAAGCATCTGAATGGTAAAATGGAGCCTTTTGCCCACATATGGCAGGACTTGGACTGTTTCAACGTTTTGTTGACTTACTGGTCCATTGACTGTAAAGAAAGAATTAATCCAACTATTTTTCTTAAAAATTCACCAAAAGTAAAAAAGCAAACACAATTCAGGCAAAAATGTACCTCATCTCAAATCAGAAGCCTACATTTTACCTCCAACTGTATATTATTTATCAGCCAAGTAATAACATAACCCGGTGTGAAATGCAATGAAAGAAGGAATCAGCTGCCAATAAAGGGTTACTCCGAGTTTCTCACTACATATATTACATGAGCAGATAAGCACAACTACACTTAAAGCCCCCATACACATTATGCCAAGTTGAACTGTCATTTGGTTCTTTAGATGGTGAGTTAACGACTTTTGGGCAACAAATGTTCATAGTTATTGCAAAAGATTAAATCGGTCATGTTTGATATTTTCATATGACTATCGTCCATGTGAATGAGCCGACTGTTTGGAAAATGAAATATGTATGAAGTATGAAGATAATAGCTCCATTGTATTTACTCACAGTTTTCCCCCTCATAATGGTATCTCTCAGCTGTCAAGCAGGAAGTCTCACACAGCTCTCAAATAGTGAGACAGCAAGGAACCTCAACTTCAGCTGAATTCAGCCTCACCTTCTTAGAGGGCCAGAGCTTTTATCACTAAATTTGTTGGCAATATTTTTAGTTTTCTTTATTGTTCAGTACCAGTCAAAGTTTGTACACATCTGAACACGCAATGGTTTTCCTTGTTCCTTAGAATGTACACATTGTAGATTCAGACTAAAACAGCAAAGACACAAAGGAATATATATGGAAACAAGGAGTAAAGAAACGCATGAAACCAATGGAAATTTGTGTTAAACCTTAAATTTCTTAAATTGACCCTATTTTATTTTATGTAAGCTTTACACATCCATGGTATTCTCTCAAGCAGCTTAATCAAGTAGTCACCAGGAGTATGGATGTCCAACAGTCATGAAGGCATTTCCTGAGGTGCTGAGCACTCATTGTCTGCTTTGCCTTCACTCTGCAGATCCAATTTCATCCCATACTATCTCAATTAGGTTGAGAGCAGGTAATTGTGTAGGTCATATCTAAAGCATCACTACATCTATCTCCTTCTTAGGGTACCGTCTCACAGTGGCACTTTGGTCGCTACGACGGCATGATCCGTGACGTTCCAGCGATATACTTACGATCACGTTGTGTCTGACACGCTACTGCGATCAGGGACCCCGCTGAGAATCGTACATCGTAGCAGATCATTTGAAACTTTCTTTCGTCGTCAAGTGTCCCGCTGTGGCGGCATGATCGCATCATGTAACAAAGGTGTGCACGATATTCTCCACCTCCTCTGCTGATTCTACATCGCAAATACGTCATGAAATTATCGCTCCAGCGCCGTGCATTGCGAAGTGTGACCGCAGTCTACGACGCTGGAGCGATAATGAAGCGACGCTGGAGCGTCACGGATCGTGCCGTCGTAGCGACCAAAGTGCCACTGTGAGACGGTACCTTTAGTCACGTAGACGGTTGTGAATTTTGTGATCAAGCTCCCTCCTGTGGTCACGAGTGGTACTGCGGCTTCTGAGTTTCCTTCCTCAGGTGATGAGGTTAAGTCGTTAGGTGCTGCTCTATTTAACTCCACCTAGTGCTTTGATCCTGACCTCCAGTCAATGTTCTAGTATTGGTCTTGCTTCCTCCTGGATCGTTCCTGTGGCCTGTCTGCTCAGCTTAAGCTAAGTTCTGCTTGTGTTACTTTTTGCTATTTTTTCTGTCCAGCTTGCTTTTTGGGTTTTGCTTGCTTGCTGGAAGCTCTGAGACGCAGAGGGAGCACCTCCGTACCGTTAGTCGGTGTGGAGGGTCTTTTTGCCCCTCTGCGTGGTAGTTTGTAGGTTTTTGTGTTGACCGCAAAGCTATCTTTCCTATCCTCGGTCTATTCAGTAAGTCGGGCCTCACTTTGCTAAATCTATTTCATCTCTGTGTTTGTATTTTCATCTTAACTCACAGTCATTATATGTGGGGGGCTGCCTTTTCCTTTGGGGAATTTCTCTGAGGCAAGGTAGGCTTATTTTTCTATCTTCAGGTCTAGCTAGTTTCTCGGGCTGTGCCGAGTTGCATAGGGAGCGTTAGGCGCAATCCACGGCTACCTCTAGTGTGGTTTGATAGGTTTAGGGATTGCGGTCAGCAGAGTTCCCACGTCTCAGAGCTCGTCCTATGTTTTGTGGTTTTTGTCAGGTCACTTGTGTGCTCTGAACTTCAAGGTCCATTGTGGTTCTGAATTACCTATTCATAACAGTACTGGAGGCCCAAAGTACTATGCTTCTCAATAGAGGGAAAAAAGAAGTTCTGAGACCATTTTTTTTCTCTGCACTGTGTTTTGCCTTTTTTTCCCCCTAGACATTTGGGTGGTTCAGGACACAGGTGTGGTGATGGACATTAAAGGTCTGTCTTCATGTGTGGATCTTCTCACTGCAAGAGTACAAAATATTCAAGACTTTGTGGCTCAGAATTCTATGTTAGAACCAAGAATTCCTATTCCTGATTTGTTTTCTGGAGATAGAGCTAAATTTCTGAGTTTCAAAAATAATTGCAAACTGTTTCTGGCGTTGAAACCTCGCTCCTCTGGTGACCCAGTTCAACAAGTTAAGATCATTATTTCTTTATTACGTGGTGACCCTCAAGACTGGGCATTTTCCCTTGCGCCAGGAGATCCTGCATTATGTAATATCGATGCGTTTTTCCTGGCGCTCGGATTACTGTACGATGAACCTAATTCAGTGGATCAGGCAGAGAAAAATTTGCTGGCTCTGTGTCAGGGTCAGGATGAGATAGAGATTTATTGTCAGAAGTTTAGAAAGTGGTCTGTGCTCACTCAATGGAATGAATGTGCTTTGGCAGCAATCTTCAGAAAGGGTCTCTCTGAAGCCCTTAAGGATGTCATGGTGGGATTTCCTATGCCTGCTGGTCTGAATGAGTCTATGTCTTTGGCCATTCAGATCGGTCGACGCTTGCGTGAGCGTAAATCTGTGCACCATTTGGCGGTATTATCTGAGCATAAACCTGAGCCTATGCAGTGCGATAGGACTTTGACCAGAGCTGAAAGGCAAGAACACAGACGTCAGAATGGGCTGTGGTGATTCCACTCATGCTATCTCCGATTGTCCTAAGCGCACTAAGCGGTTCGCTAAGTCTGCCACCATTGGTACGGTACAGTCGAAATTTCTTTTGTCCATTACTTTGATCTGCTCTTTGTCTTCCTATTCTGTCATGGCATTTGTGGATTCAGGCGCTGCCCTGAATTTGATGGACTTGGAGTTTGCTAGGCGCTGTGGGTTTGTCTTGGAGCCCTTGCAGTGTCTTATTCCATTGAGAGGAATTGATGCTACGCCTTTGGCCAAGAATAAGCCTCAGTATTGGACCCAGCTGACCATGTGCATGGCTCCTGCGCACCAGGAGGATATTCGCTTTCTGGTGTTGCAAAATCTGCATGATGTGGTCGTGTTGGGGTTGCCATGGCTACAAGTCCATAACCCAGTATTAGATTGGAAATCAATGTCTGTGTCCAGCTGGGGTTGTCAGGGGGTACATGGTGATGTTCCATTTCTGTCTATCTCATCATCCACCCCTTCTGAGGTCCCAGAGTTCTTGTCTGATTACCGGGATGTATTCGATGAGCCCAAGTCCAATGCCCTACCTCCGCATAGGAATTGTGATTGTGCTATCGAGTTGATTCCTGGTAGTAAGTTTCCTAAGGGTCGACTGTTTAATTTATCTGTACCTGAGCACGCCGCTATGCGGAGTTACGTAAAAGAATCCTTGGAGAAGGGTCATATTCGGCCGTCGTCATCGCCATTGGGAGCAGGGTTCTTTTTTGTGGCCAAGAGGGATGGTTCGCTGAGACCTTGTATTGATTACCGCCTTCTAAATAAAATCACGGTCAAATTTCAGTACCCCTTGCCGCTGCTATCTGATTTGTTTGCTCGGATTAAGGGGGCTAGTTGGTTCACCAAGATAGATCTTCGTGGTGCATATGATCTTGTGCGTATTAAACGGGGCGATGAATGGAAAACTGCATTTAATACGCCCGAGGGCCATTTTGAGTACCTAGTTATGCCATTCGGACTTGCCAATGCTCCATCAGTATTTCAGTCCTTTATGCATGACATCTTCCGAGAGTACCTGGATAAATTCCTGATTGTATACTTGGATGATATTTTGGTCTTCTCGGATGATTGGGAGTCTCATGTGAAGCAGGTCAGAATGGTGTTCCAGGTCCTGCGTGCTAATTCTTTGTTTGTGAAGGGATCAAAGTGTCTCTTTGGTGTTCAGAAGGTTTCATTTTTGGGGTTCATTTTTTCCCCTTCTACCATCGAGATGGACCCTGTTAAGGTCCAGGCCATTTATGATTGGACTCAGCCGACATCTCTGAAGAGTCTGCAAAAGTTCCTTGGCTTTGCTAATTTTTATCGTCGCTTCATCTGTAATTTTTCTAGTATTGCTAAACCATTGACCGATTTGACCAAGAAGGGTGCTGATGTGGTCAATTGGTCTTCTGCTGCTGTGGAAGCTTTTCAAGAGTTAAAGCGTCGTTTTTCTTCTGCCCCTGTGTTGTGTCAACCAGATGTTTCGCTTCCGTTCCAGGTTGAGGTTGATGCTTCTGAAATTGGAGCGGGGGCTGTTTTGTCGCAAAGAGGTGCTGATTGCTCGGTGATGAAGCCATGCGCCTTCTTTTCCAGGAAGTTTTCGCCTGCTGAGCGAAATTATGATGTTGGCAATCGAGAGTTGCTGGCCATGAAGTGGGCATTCGAGGAGTGGTGTCATTGGCTTGAAGGAGCTAAGCATCGCGTGGTGGTCTTGACTGATCACAAGAACTTGACTTATCTCGAGTCTGCCAAACGGTTGAATCCTAGACAGGCTCGTTGGTCGCTGTTTTTCTCCCGTTTTGACTTTGTGGTTTCTTACCTTCCGGGCTCTAAAAATGTGAAGGCGGATGCCCTGTCTAGGAGTTTTGTGCCCGACTCTCCGGGTTTGCCTGAGCCGGCGGGTATTCTCAAAGAGGGAGTAATTGTGTCTGCCATCTCCCCTGATTTGCGGCGGGTGCTGCAAAAATTTCAGGCTAATAAACCTGATCGTTGCCCAGCAGAGAAACTGTTTGTCCCTGATAGGTGGACGAATAAAGTTGTCTCTGAGGTTCATTGTTCGGTGTTGGCTGGTCATCCTGGAATCTTTGGTACCAGAGATTTGGTGGCTAGATCCTTTTGGTGGCCGTCTCTGTCGCGGGATGTGCGTTCTTTTGTGCAGTCCTGTGGGATTTGTGCTCGGGCTAAGCCCTGCTGTTCTCGTACCAGTGGGTTGCTTTTGCCCTTGCCGATCCCGAAGAGGCCTTGGACACATATCTCTATGGATTTTATTTCGGATCTCCCCGTCTCTCAAAAAATGTCGGTCATTTGGGTAGTTTGTGATCGCTTCTCTAAGATGATCCATTTGGTACCCTTGTCTAAATTACCTTCCTCCTCTGATTTGGTGCCATTGTTCTTCCAGCATGTGGTTCGTTTACATGGCATTCCAGAGAACATCGTTTCTGACAGAGGTTCCCAGTTTGTTTCGAGGTTTTGGCGAGCCTTTTGTGCTAGGATGGGCATTGATTTGTCTTTTTCCTCGGCTTTCCATCCTCAGACAAATGGCCAGACTGAACGAACAAATCAGACCATGGAAACATATCTGAGATGTTTTGTTTCTGCTGATCAGGATGATTGGGTGTCCTTTTTGCCGTTGGCTGAGTTCGCTCTTAATAATCGGGCCAGCTCGGCTACCTTGGTTTCACCGTTTTTCTGCAATTCTGGGTTCCATCCTCGTTTCTCTTCAGGGCAGGTTGAGTCTTCGGACTGTCCTGGTGTGGATACTGTGGTGGACAGGTTGCAGCGGATTTGGACTCATGTAGTGGACAATTTGACCTTGTCCCAGGAGAAGGCTCAACGTTTCGCTAATCGCAGACGCTGTGTGGGTCCCCGACTTCGTGTTGGGGATTTGGTTTGGTTGTCATCTCGTTATATTCCTATGAAGGTTTCCTCTCCTAAGTTTAAGCCTCGTTTCATTGGTCCGTATAGGATTTCTGAGATTCTTAATCCTGTGTCTTTTCGTTTGACCCTTCCAGATTCTTTTTCCATCCATAACGTATTCCATAGGTCATTGTTGCGGAGATACGTGGCGCCTGTGGTTCCATCTGTTGATCCTCCTGCCCCGGTTTTGGTGAAGGGGGAGTTGGAGTATATAGTGGAGAAGATTTTGGATTCTCGTATTTCGAGACGGAAACTCCAGTATCTGTTTAAGTGGAAGGGTTATGGTCAGGAAGAGTATTCCTGGGTCTTTGCCTCTGATGTCCATGCTGCCGATCTTGTTCATGCCTTCCATATGGCTCATCCTGGTCGGCCTGGGGGCTCTGGTGAGGGTTCGGTGACCCCTCCTCAAGGGGGGGGTACTGTTGTGAATTCTGTGATCAAGCTCCCTCCTGTGGTCACGAGTGGTACTGCGGCTTCTGAGTTTCCTTCCTCAGGTGATGAGGTTAAGTCGTTAGGTGCTGCTCTATTTAACTCCACCTAGTGCTTTGATCCTGGCCTCCAGTCAATGTTCTAGTATTGGTCTTGCTTCCTCCTGGATCGTTCCTGTTGTCTGTCTGCTCAGCTTAAGCTAAGTTCTGCTTGTGTTACTTTTTGCTATTTTTTCTGTCCAGCTTGCTTTTTGGGTTTTGCTTGCTTGCTGGAAGCTCTGAGACGCAGAGGGAGCACCTCCGTACCGTTAGTCGGTGCAGAGGGTCTTTTTGCCCCTCTGCGTGGTTGTTTGTAGGTTTTTGTGTTGACCGCAAAGCTATCTTTCCTATCCTCGGTCTATTCAGTAAGTCGGGCCTCACTTTGCTAAATCTATTTCATCTCTGTGTTTGTATTTTCATCTTAACTCACAGTCATTATATGTGGGGGGCTGCCTTTTCCTTTGGGGAATTTCTCTGAGGCAAGGTAGGCTTATTTTTCTATCTTCAGGTCTAGCTAGTTTCTCAGGCTGTGCCGAGTTGCATTGGGAGCGTTAGGCGCAATTCACGGCTACCTCTAGTGTGGTTTGATAGGTTTAGGGATTGCGGTCAGCAGAGTTCCCACGTCTCAGAGCTCGTCCTATGTTTTGTGGTTTTTGTCAGGTCACTTGTGTGCTCTGAACTTCAAGGTCCATTGTGGTTCTGAATTACCTATTCATAACAGTAGACCTTCTATAGACTTGGTTCATTGCATTGTTGCAACACAAATGATGGTCCCGCTAAATGAAAACTAAATGGTATAGCATGCTATTGCAAAATTTTATGGTAGCCAAGCTTGTTAACTGAGCCTTGAATCTGAAATAAATCACCAACACTATCACCAGCAAAGGATCCCTACAACATTATTCCTCGCCCTCAATGCTTCAGGTTGAGCACATGGCGATTGGTACCAAAAATATCACACTTTGATTCATCAGGCCATATCAAAGGTTTCCACTTCTCTAAAGTCAAGTCCTTCTATTCCTTTGCCCAAACAAGTCTCATATTGTTTGCAGTCTTCAGTAGTAACTTTATTCCAGCAATTCAACCACAAAGGCCTGCTTCTTGCAGTCACTTCTGGACAGCTGATCTGACTGCTACTTGATGTCTGTGCATTATGTCTGAGCGCTGTCTTCTGAGGTGCTGTTAACTTACATTCTCTGAGGCTGGTAACTGAAGAGTTTATTCTCTGCAGCAGAGGTATTTCTTAGAATTTCCTAGGCAGTCCTCATGAAAGCCAAATTGACTATTTTCATGAATGCACTTGAGGATACCTTCAAGATTCTAGCAATTTTCCGGTATGACTAACCTTCATAACTTAAAGTCATGATAGACTGTTACTTCCCTTCTTAGTTGAGTCGTTCTTGACATATTCTGGCTTACAACAGTTATTTAAAAGGAATTAACACTGTATGCAACTGTGTACCAAAACAACATCTATAAAACATAGAAAAAAGTATCAACGCTTACCATGCTTTGTAGGTTGAAAGTCGATGGGAGGAAAACCGGTGGGTGCTATATATCCAGCTGGTGAGGCTCAGAAACAGTGGGGAAAGTGAAGAGGGTGGCACTTCCACAGGTGAAATAAAAGCATTATTTTATTTCTTTAATCTGTAAAACCCGACATGCAAAGATAAAAAATTGACGTATTTTTTATGTCCCAGACGCCCTTAGTCATAGCAATGGCATCTGGGACGCCATAAACACATCAGTTATTTTAAGCCATTCTGTTGTGTTTAGGAAGGTAATCATTATGGAAAAATGAAATTTCTGCTGCCTCATTATACAGCTAAAAACGTCTTCTAGAAGGTTAATAGGACAGGTGCTTTGCGCATGTCCAGTATACGGTCATTTGATGTATAGGAGCCATTTTGATGTACTACAGTGATTACCTCCCTATACAATATGAGCGTGATTTGATACAATTAAAGATATTTAAGTATATAATCACACTTTCTTTGTATTTTTGGTATTCTCAGAGAATCCTTTTAAAGTAAATCAATCTAAATAGGTTCAACATACTGTGTGGTTAGAAAGTAATCTAACAACGTGTTGTTTTTATTGCAAATGAAAAGGAGACATGCTGAGGCACAGCTAGAATTGTTCAAGTCTCTAAAAAAAGCTTTGTATATCCCAAAGGGGCATTAAGCATTAGGCATTATAGTTAAAGGGGTATTCACATCTCCAAGATCTTATGTAGTAGGTGTAATAATAATATTAGCAAATATCTCCAATTAGAAATGTTGTATAGTTCTTCAGATTCACTATGTTGCTTACATAATGTGCAGGGCATTGCAGATTCAGTATCTATGATTACAACCACTAACATTAATATTATTATTATGATGGGAATATCCATTTAATTTTTGGTTGACATGTTAGAAAGAAGATAAAATGGTCAGCTGCAGGGATCAAAGACTTTTAAATTTGTAGCATTTTGGTAAGGAGATTTAGGTTTGATCATTTTTACAGTGGTTTGCAAAAGTATTCACCTCCTTGGCTTTTTACCTATTTTTTTACATTACAACCTGCGTTTAAATATTTTTCTTATCTTATTTGAATGTGATGCATCATTACCAAATACTCTAAATTGGTGAAGTGAAGTGAAGTGAGACATACATTTAATTTATGGGACTAAATATCTAGAAATTGGCAAGTGCATATTGAAGGAGCTGAAGCAGTTTTGACTTGAGGAATGGGCAAAATTCCCAGTGGCAAGGTGTGGTAAGATCATAGCAACTTATCCAAAGCGACTTGCAGCTGATAAATAGTTACACACACTGAAGTTTTCAGTTCTTTTGTCCTTTTTGTTGCTTGCTTCACAATAAAAAGAAAACCAAATGTTCACAGTTGTAGGCATGTTCTTTACATGAACAGATGCAAAAAAACAACAATGAAATTCCAGGTTGTGAAGTAGCAAAACAAGAAAAGTGCCAAGGGATGAATACTTTCGCAAGCCACTATAGGTCAGAGTCCCATCAGAGAAAGGTTGCCTTGCTATGGGCACACACACAAGTTGACCAACTTGGTCTCTAAGTACCATGATCTCCTATGTGTGGCGCCCTAAGGTCCTGGTCGTCACAGTGGTGTTGCTTTCCTCTCAAGGAGAGTGATGCTACGTTTGGAGGCAATGAAGGATAACTGCATCCAGGTAACACAATACATGCAACATGTTCACACTCCAGACCTGAAGGGGGAGCTCTAAGCCTGTTTAAGGTGAACTCCCCTATAAGAACATCCTGATCTGGAGGGAAAGGGTTCAGTTCCTGTCAGGAAGACAGAAGAAAAGGAAGCATAGGAGCCATGTAGCCTGAAGTACTGCACTTCCTAGGAAACAGACGGATAGAAAGCCGAACAGATTGCAGAGAGCATAAAGGAAGTCAGAGCAAATGAGAGGATACCAGAAGGGGACCAGTCCTACACAGGCTGCCTCCTTCTGAGGCGCAGAATCCTGGTAGCTGGAACACCGAGGGAGTAATGACCTTTATGCCTTGCTCCAGAGACCGGCAGGACAGCTAATTGCAAGTGACCTGTCCGCCCTACACCCAGGAGGCACGGTAGCAACCTATGGAGACCAGGGCGTGCTAGAGTCCCTATAAACAGCCTCAAGCCACCAGTCATACGGGTTTGTCCTATCCTATGTGGGGGATGGAGAGAGAGACATTACATCTGTGAGGACCTTATGTGAAGCCATAGGCAGTAAGGAACTACAACACTGCAGCACAAGTGAAGGCTACTGATTTCCACCTGGACAATGGGGACTCTGGACTTGCCTCCAAACCGGCCGGACTCTGCCTGCCCTGTGATCTGGTGCTCTGGACTGTGGATGCTGAAGTCTTCAGTAAAGGTAAAGAGACTGCAACCTTGTGTCCTCGTTCTTCTCTGCACCTCTCACCATCCACCGTATAAATACTGGGAAGCCCTGGGGATATACTTCACCTGTGGGAAGGTATACCATCTAGCTGCCATAACATCACCCCAGTGGACCCTGTAAAGCAGCATCGGTCACCCTGACCGAATACCACAGGTGGCGTCACGAACACAAACTTTATCCCGTTAAAGACCTTTCCCTTTTACACGGACGTCCCAGGGCCATGGACCGGGACATCCCCCTGTGAACCGAAGGACCCGATACCGAGTACCCCACGGCCCCATGGGGGCGCTCAAACTTTGGCGTCATGAACAGGGTCTACTAAAGCCCGTAAATCGGGTCATGTGCGCCTAAAAGACTGTGCCTAACTGATTTGTGCTAAAAGACTGTGTATTTCGCATTGCCGCCAGAACTGCCGCCATTGCCGCACCGTGTGGAGTGCGAGGAGGAGGAGACATACCTTCATGGGCAGAGCTAGCCAAAAAGAGCGTGAAGCAGGAAGAACGGGTGCCGCGCTGCTGCCTGGAATGCTGGAAGTGAAGACGTCGTGTATTGGAGCCTAAAGAAGAGACGCTGCAAAGAACCGAGTGGAGCACCGGAGGAATTGCTGCTGATTCCGGAGAGGAGCCCCGACTTCCGCCCATTTAGTGAGGGGGAAGAACAACGTCTAACCCAGGAGGGGAGTTGGCGGCGGTCACAGCTGCAGACCTAATAGCACCCCCAGGCCTTGCCACGGACGTGCCCGCAGGCCCCGCGAGAGACGCAGCTGCAGGCCTTGTACCGCCGCCAGGTTCTGCAGAGCCCACCGCTCCCATCAGCCAGCCGGGCACCGCCCCAGCTACAGCGGCCATCATGCTGCTATCCATGCCGTACATACCTGGAGCAGCCTGGCTCCCGCAATATTCTGGAGAATCGCATACGCTGGCTGACTTTAAAGAAAGACTCTGCAGCCTGTTTGAGGTTTATCCCCTGACAGAGCATCAGAAAGTTCACATTGTAACGGGCCAACTGTTTGGAGCGGCCCTGAGGGAGGTGAAATCCTGGCCAGCTGCGGATAAAGGGACTGTGCAGCGGATCTTTGCTAAGCTTAAAACCACCTTTGACACCCGCACCGCAACAGAAATCAAGTTGAAGTTTTATGGGTGCAAGCAGGGGCCGCAGGATAGCCTACGGGACTATGCCCTTAATCTCCAGGAATCACTGCGGGCAATTAGGCAGGTTGATCATAACAGCGTGCAAGATGAAGACAAACTCTTAAAAGAGTGGTTCATTGAGGGACTCCTGTGCAATAACCAAAGGGCCCAACTGCACCTTCTGGCCATGCAGAATCTGGACCTAGCCTTTGCGCAATTCAAAGACGAGGCCATCCAGGTGCTACAGGAACGGCAGGCCAGTCGTGCAGTACCCCCTAGGCGTCAAGCCCTCACGTACCATCAAGAGGTGGCGCCCGATCCTCAAGTCCCTGCTGAGGCTGATGCCCAGAGCCTTGAAGATGATTCTCCCGCAGGACTACACCTCCAGCTGCAGGAGCTGACCAAGAACTTTGCTGTGCTAGCCCGGACCATGCAGTCCCTACAGGAGGCCCCCAAGGAGAAGATCAAGCTGGCTTCCAGACCAGAGGATGTTCCCTGGCGATGACAGAAGAGGATCCCGCCGACCAGAGGATGAGACGACGATCGCTATCATCAGGACGGACGACCCATCTGCCGCTGCTGCAATCAGGCAGACCACATTGCAAGGTGCTGTCATTTAAACTAGCGACCCCTGGGGCAGATGGCCAATCCCGAGGGATAGGACGGCCAGGCCCACAAAACTGGAGAGCTGTCATGCCGTTCTGTTTGTTTCTGGTTTTCGGCATGACAATGCATATGTTTGCTTTAACCCTTTACTCTTTTCCCCCTAATTTGAGCTGGGATACTGTTGGCTGTTACCTTAATGGAGCCTTCTCAGTTCCCTGCTCTGCTGCGCAGTCGTACATGGGTGTTTAGGTATTTGCCCTGCTGCATACCTTCCTCATGTGAGGTCCCTGGTTGCTGCTGTGAAGCTGTCTGCGGGTTGTGAGGTCATATGCAGCTGGCTGGTGCATGACTTTCCACGTGGCTCAGTGCATGCAGTTTCAGTCAGGTGCCCTGAGTCTCAGAACCTGCACTGTTGGTGCTGTAATGGTTTCTGTGTGTGCTTAGGGCGTGTGCGGCCACACCTCCCCTGCTTTTATCAGGGTTAGGGTGTGTACTTCAAATGCTGTCCCCAGCCCATTGCTGAGGGGCAGCTCATATATAAAGCTCCCCTGCCCTATGGGCGGGGCCTGAGCTACACTCACAAGGCTCTTGAACTTTGCTATGTGTGTTTGTGTTCCTGCACCTCTCCTGTCTATGTTTTGGTACCAAAGTCCTTGCTTTGATTCCTGTTTTGTCCTGTTCTGTCGCCTGTCCTGGAGGAGGTATATCCAGGCCCAAATCCTTGATCCTATACCTGTCCTGTACCTGAACCTGTCTGAACTGTGTCTGCTGTGATTATGTTCCTGGAATCCATCTGCACCTGGAGCCTCACTCCCAGTGACTTTGAATCTCTTGAAACCGGTGTTTCTACTGAGCATCTACTACTCTGTGCTCTGACTACCATGCGGTGTTAACCCGGTCTGGCTCGTGTCCAGTACGGCGGTGTTTGCACCATCACGCATGAGTTCCTTCCTAGGTCCGATGACCGGAGCCTGACGACCGCAGTCTGGAACCTGATGACCTTTGTCTGGAGCTTGGAGCTGGATGACTCTGGTGGTGCCTGTAGGTCGTGTCGGATGTCCGGAACCGAACGACTCCTGTCTGATGTCTGCCGGTGACCCTGGGTCCAGATGTCCTGATGTCCTGTCTGTACCCTGATGTCCTGCCTGTGTCCTGATGACTATAAACATAAGGATGAATGACCTCGGGGAGATCAAAACATCCAACACTGCGGAGACACCACCACGTGTTTCTCAACGCAGTGATCCAGAACACTGCCCACATCCCTTATGGGAAATATGCAAATGCATGTAGAAAAGCCGCGGAGACACCATCACGTGTTTCTCAACGCAAGCAATAAATAGCCAGGTCTTTAACCGGGAAGGAACAACTACGGGAAGGGCAGCATCTAAAAAGGAAAACCACCTATGCCAAAACATGGTATCCATCCACAGACAGCTGTTTCGGGGTATTTGCCCCTCATCAGTGTGGAGTAGGAAACTGGCTATTAGGAGCAGTGCCTAGTAAAAGGACTATAAACATGAGGATGAATGACCTCGGGGAGATCAAAGCATCCAACACCGCGGAGACACCATCACGTGTTTCTCAACGCAGTGATCCAGAACACTGCCCCCATCCCTTATGGGAAATATGCAAATGCATGTAGAAAAGCCGCGGAGAAACCATCACGTGTTTCTCAACGCAAGCAATAAATAGCCAGGTCTTTCACAGCGGAAGGAACAACCACGGGAAGGGCAGCATCCAAAAAGGAAAACCACCTATGCCAAAACATGGTATCCATCCACAGACAGGTGTTTCGGGGTATTTGCCCCTCATCAGCGTGGAGTAGGAAACTGGCTATTAGGAGCAGTGCCTAGTAAAAGGACCATAAACATAAGGATGAATGACCTCGGGGAGATCAAAACATCCAACACCGCGGAGACACCATCACGTGTTTCTCAACGCAGTGATCCAGAACACTGCCCCCATCCCTTATGGGAAATATGCAAATGCAGGTAGAAAAGCCACGGAGACACCATCACGTGTTTCTTAACGCAAGCAATAAATAGCCAGGTCTTTCACCGGGAAGGAACAACCACGGAAAGGGCAGCATCCAAAAAGAAAAACCACCTATGCCAAAACATGGAATCCATCCACAGACAGCTGTTTCAGGGTATTTGCCCCTCATCAGTGTAGAGTAGAAAACTGGCTATTATTTATTATTAATGGTATAACAGCGACCACAAAAAAAAGTCAGATTTTCAATTTAATTTCTCTATCCTCTGATGTGCGATCCCTCAATCACCCCCCCTTTACCTCTGGAGACCCTGCCCCCCCCCCCCATGATGTCCCCTGGGCAGCTGGAGTCTTCTTCCGGGAGAAAATGGAGGGCACATGTGCAGTGCGCCTGCTGAGATCTGCCGGCCAGCACCCGGCAACAATAGGAAATTTTTCCTATTGGTTCATCTTGATCACTGTGATAGACCCTATCACAGTGATCAAAATAAAAAAAATAGTATAGAAAACAACCTTTTATCACCCCTTTAGTTAGAGAAAAATAATAAAATAAAAATTATATATTTATTTCCATTTTCCTGTTAGAATTGGGCTAAAGTGAGTTGGGCTAAAGTTAGCGTGTTAGCGTTAGAGTGTTAGCATTAGCAGTGTGTTAGGGTTAGGTTTGTGGTTAGGGTTTGGATTAGGGTTAGAGGTGTGTTGGGGTTAGGGTTGTGGTTAGGGTTGGGATTAGGGGTGTGTTGGGGTTAAGGTTATAGTTAGGATTATGGTTAGGGTTGTGTTTGTGGTTAGGGTTATGGCTAGGGTTGGGATTAGGTTTAGGGGTGTGTTGGTGTTAGTGTAATGGTTAGGGTTAGATTTGGGATTAGGGTTAGAGGTGTGTTGGGGTTAGGGTTGGAGTAGGAATTAGGGTTTCCGCTGTTTAGGTACTTCAGGGGGTCTCCAAACACGACATAGAACCACCATTGATTCCAGCCACTTTTGCGTTCAAAAAGTCAAACGGTTCTCCCTCCCTATTGAGCCCTGCCATGCAGCCAAACAGTGGTTTACCCCCACATATGGGGTATCAGCATACTCACCACAAATTGCAAAACAACTTTGGGGGTCTAATTTCTCCTGTCACCCTTCGGAAAAAAAAATTGGGGAGCGAAAATATTTTTGTGGAAAAAATATGATTTTTTATTTTCACGGTCCTACGTTATAAGCTTATGTGAAGCACTTGAGGGTTCAGAGTGCTCACCACACTAAGTTCTTTTGGGGGTCTAGTTTCCAAAATGGCATCACTTTTGTGGTTTTTCTACTGTTTAGGCACATCAGGGGCTCTCCAAACGCGACATGGCATCCGATTTCGATTCCAGCCAAATCTGCATTCAAAAAGTCAAACGGCACTCCTTCCCCTCTGAGGTCTGCCGTGCGCCCAAACAGTGGTTTACCCCCACATATAGGGTATCTGCATATTCAGGAGAAATTGCACAACAACTTTTGTGGTTCATTTTCATTTTATACTTGTGAAAATAAAAAAAATTGGTTCTGAAGTAAAATGTTTATGAAAAAAGTTAAATGTTCATTTTTATCTTCCACGTTACTTCGGTTCCTGTGAAACACCTAAAGGGTTAATAAACTTCTTGAGGGGTGCAGTTTTAGAATGGTGTCACTTTTGGGCATTTTCTGTCATGTGCACCCCTCAAAGTGACTTCAAATGTGATGTGGAACCTACAAAAATATTGTAATCGCTGGTCAACTTAACCCTTATAGCGTCCTAACAGAAAAAAAATTAGTTTCTAAAATTGTGCTGATGTAAAGTAGACATGTGGGAAATGTTATTTATTAAGTATTTTGTGTGACATATCTCTCTGATTTAAGGGCATAAAAATTCAAAGTTTGAAAATTGCAAAATTTCCACCATATTTCTGTTTTCTTCATAAATAAACACAAGTCATCGCAGAAATTTTACAGCTAACATGAAGTACAATATGTCACGAAAAAACTGTGAGAATCAGTGGGATACATTGAAGCGTTCCAGAGTTGTAACCACTAGGGTTGAGTCGGGTTTCGCGAAAACCGACTATCTCAAAAGTCGAGTCGAGTGAAATCGGACGATTATGGCGAAAAGTCGGGGATCGACCGAAACACGAAACCCAATGCAAGTCAATGGGGAAGCATAGTCGGCAGTGAGTGGAGGCCAGGAAAACACCTACAGTGCCCATTTTAATGGCAAAAACATCCATTCTTGTTACTGAAGCTTGTCAATCTTAATTTACCTTATAATAATAGTTAGGCATTGGAAATTGGGGGTCATTTGGCTAAAGTTGTGGGAGGTAGGGCTGGTTCAAGTATTTAGTGGGCCCAAGAAACGTGGACCACGTCACGGCAGTGGAGTAGGGAGAGGTAAGTATTTCAACTTTGCAAGTGCTGTGATCCTGAGCAAGCAGGGGGGGGGCCCACTCGTTCGCATTGGCACTGGCACAGGGCCCCTCAAAGTACGGCGGTGTGTTTGCACGGTGGGGGCGCCTCCCAGCGGCAGCGACACTTTTGCGTACTATGATGGGCCCTGTGCCAGTGACGTCGCCAACGAGTATTCCCCCCCACCTGATGAAGGAACCTGCACTTTCATCTGCACCTTCCTCTTTGTCCCCGTGTAAGGTGGTATATTATGCGGGAAGGGGAACCTGACTTTCAGCTGGGTCACATTCTGGCTGTGTAGTGTGCACGGGGAATGTAGCGGTCTGGGTCAATGTACCAGCAGACTCATCTAGCACTGGCTGGGCAATGGGCAGGATGAGGAGGAAACACAGATATAGGCCCAAATAATAAAGTGGGCTAAATGCAGTTCAAAATTGGTAACAGTAGTAAACAGGCGGCACTGCTTTGTTCAGTGGAGAACAGCAAGGAGCGGCAGACACCGTTAGTAGGGTAAACAAAACAAGTAGGCCAAATGCAGTGTTAAATTAAAAACAATTTAACAAGAGCCTGAAGATTGAAGCTCAGGAAAGGCAACCAGGAGAACACCTTGGAGCGGCAGACACTGTTAGTAGGCCCCAACCAAACTAGTAGCCCCACTGCAGTTATTCCATTAAAAAACTATTTAACGAGAGCCTGAAGATCGAAGCTCAGGAAAGGCAACCAGGAGAACACCTTGGAGCGGCAGACACTGTTAGTAGGCCCCAACCAAACTAGTAGCCCCACTGCAGTTGTTCCATTAAAAAACTATTTAACGAGAGCCTGAAGATCGAAGCTCAGGAAAGGCAACCAGGAGAACACCTTGGAGCGGCAGACACTGTTAGTAGGCCCCAACCAAACTAGTAGCCTCACTGCAGTTGTTCCATTAAAAAACTATTTAACGAGAGCCTGAAGGTCGAAGCCCAGGAAAGGCAACCAGGAGAACACCTTGGAGCGGCAGACACTGTTAGTAGGCCCCAACCAAACTAGTAGCCCCACTGCAGTTGTTCGATTAAAAAACTATTTAACAAGAGCCTGAAGTTCGAAGCTCAGGAAAGGCAACCAGGAGAACACCTTGGAGCGGCAGACACTGTTAGTAGGCCCCAACCAAACTAGTAGCCCCACTGCAGTTGTTCCATTAAAAAATTATTTAACGAGAGCCTGAAGATCGAAGCTCAGGAAAGGCAACCTGGAGAACACCTTGGAGCGGCAGACACTGTTAGTAGGCCCCAACCAAACTAGTAGCCCCACTGCAGTTGTTCAATAAAAAAACTATTTAACGAGAGCCTGAAGATCGAAGCTCAGGATAGGCAACCTGGAGAACACCTTGGAGCGGCAGACACTGTTAGTAGGCCCCAACCAAACTACTAGCCCCACTGCAGTTGTTCCATTAAAAAACTATTTAACGAGAGCCTGAAGATCGAAGCTCAGGAAAGGCAACCAGGAGAACACCTTGGAGCGGCAGACACTGTTAGTAGGCCCCAACCAAACTAGTAGCCCCACTGCAGTTGTTCCATTAAAAAACTATTTAACGAGAGCCTGAAGATCGAAGCTCAGGATAGGCAACCTGGAGAACACCTTGGAGTGGCAGACACTGTTAGTAGGCCCCAACCAAACTAGTGGCCCCACTGCAGTTGTTCCATTAAAAAACTACTTAACGAGAGCCTGAAGATCGAAGCTCAGGAAAGGAAACCAGGAGAACACCTTGGAGCGGCAGACACTGTTAGTAGGCCCCAACCAAACTAGTAGCCCCACTGCAGTTGTTCCATTAAAAAACTACTTAATGAGAGCCTGAAGATCGAAGCTCAGGAAAGGCAACCAGGAGAACACCTTGGAGTGGCAGACACTGTTAGTAGGCCCCAACCAAACTAGTAGCCCCACTGCAGTTGTTCCATTAAAAAACTACTTAATGAGAGCCTGAAGATCGAAGCTCAGGAAAGGCAACCAGGAGAACACCTTGGAGCGGCAGACATTGTTAGTAGGCCCCAGCCAAACTAGTAGCCCCACTGCAGTTGTTCCATTAAAAAACTAACGAGAGCCTGAAGATTAAAGCTCAGGAAAGGCAACCAGGAGAACACCCTGGAGCGGCAGACACTGTTAGTAGGCCCCAACCAAACTAGAAGCCCCACCGCAGTTGTTGCATTAAAAAAACTATTTAACGAGAGCCTGAAGATCGAAGCTCAGGATAGGCAACCTGGAGAACACCTTGGAGCGGCAGACACTGTTAGTAGGCCCCAACCAAACAGGTAGCCCCAATGCAGTTTTAAAATTTCGATAGGCTGAAAACCTGACAATTGCAGCTCAGTTTTTTTAAGAGGACAGCTGTATTGAGTGGCGCAGACAGACACTGCTAGTAGGCCTTACACCACAAAATTGGCTCGATGCAGGTTTGAAAAAGGTTTACGTGGGTACACGGTCAGCATTGGTGTGGTCAGCGGAAGACAATTGGAAGGAGGGACCGCAGACAGACTTAGTAGGCCTAAAATTAAAAAAATAGTCTCAATGCAGTTTCAATTATCTTGCAGGGGTACAGAGGCAGCATTGGTGTGGTCAACGGAGGGCAATTGGAAGGAGGGACCACAGACAGACTTAGTAGGCCTAAAATTAAAAAATTAGGCTCAATGCAGTTTCAATTATCTTGCAGGGGTACACAGGCAGCATTGGTGTGGTCAGCAGAGGACAATTGGAAGGAGGGACCGCAGACAGACTTAGTAGGCCTAAAATAAAAAAATAGGCTCAATGCAGTTTCAATTATCTTGCAGGGGTACACGGTCAGCATTGGTGTGGTCAGCGGAGGACAATTGGAAGGAGGGACCGCAGACAGACTTAGTAGGCCTAAAATAAAAAAAATAGGCTCAATGCAGTTTCAATTATCTTGCAGGGGTACACAGGCAGCATTGGTGTGGTCAGCGGAGGACTATTGGAACGAGGGACCGCAGACAGACTTAGTAGGCCTAAAATAAAAAAAATAGGCTCAATGCAGTTTCAATTATCTTGCAGGGGTACACGGTCAGCATTGGTGTGGTCAGCGGAGGACAATTTGAAGAAGGAACCGCAGACAGACTTAGTAGGCGTAACATATAAAAAAATTGGCTGAATGCAGTTTCAATTATCTTGCAGGGGTACACAGGCAGCATTGGTGTGGTCAGCGGAAGACAATTGGAAGGAGTGTCTGACACAGTTAGTACTCCAAAATAATACCTAGATGTTAATAATACCTAGATGTTAATGTCTCGCAAAAAAACAAAACAAAAAAAAAAGGGTGGCATACTTAGGTACATTTTTATTTGGCGCAAAGTATTTACTGGTGTAAATGTAGGACAGGGCCACTGAATATTTTAACTAGCATCATACATGTCAACAAATTGGTATTGTCAGTGCCAGGCATTAAAGCAGAGGTCCCCAACCTTTCTGACCTTGAGGGCCATATCCAGCTATGAAAGAGGGTCGTGAGCTACATTCAGCTTTGAGAGAGGGTCGCGAGCCACAACCAGCTCCTTCCCCACTCACAGTAGTGACACCGAGAGCCTCCATTACTGGTATAATGACAACCAAAGCTTTCCCACTGAAATCACACCAAGGCAGAATGTCAAGCTCCAAGGTCTCCTATCTCTCCCACATTCAGATCTGTTCTTCTATACAGGGCTACACACAAAAGTCACCAATTAGAGATCTGCTCTTAATAATTATTTACACCTGGTACTAATGCACCAAGCCGGCAAGCAGCCGCGAGCCACACATCACAGGCTCGCGAGCCACATGTGGCTCCCGAGCTACAGGTTGGAGACCCCTGCATTAAAGGATTTCTCTGCATAGACTAAACAGTGGTGGAGCAGTGAGAGATAATTTTGCAAGTGGTAGAGCACAGTTTGAGCTGGGGGGGACACTCTCTCGTGCCCGGCGGTACTGGCCCAGGGCCCCTCATGTTACAACAGTGTGTCTGACATTGGGTGCACGCCACCACTGCCAGAGACACTTCATTGTACTATGAGGGACCCAGTGCCAGTGCCGTCGACCAAAAGTGGGCACACCCACCTCTTCAGACAAACGGCACTCTCACGGGTGCTTGCGCCAAGTGGCGAGACCACGGCCCCGTGGGGGGAGTCAGCCCATTTAGGGAGGTGTAAACATGTCGTATGCTGGACATACAGCAGCTGCAAATTAAGAGATTGGAACAGTCAGTAAGACCAGTCCAAAAGCAAGACCTTTTTACAGGAAAGCTAGGTGTCAGCCGGGAAAGGTGTGGCAAAATAATTATAAATCCATGAGTGGTTCATTTTAATGAAGGTTAAATCATCAACATTTTGGGTAGCCAGACGAGTCCTTTTTTCGGTCAGTATTGAACCAGCAGCACTGAATACTCTTTCTGATAGCACACTAGCTGCTGGGCAAGCAAGCTCCTGCAATGCATATTCTGCCAATTCAGGCCAGGTGTCTATTTTGGATGCCCAGTAATCAAATGGGAATGACGGTTGAGGGAGAACATCAATAAGGGAGGAAAAATAGTTAGTAACCATACTGGACAAATGTTGTCTCCTGTCACTTTGAATTGATGCTGCAGTACCTGTCCTGTCTGCGGTCATTGCAAAATCACTCCACAACCTGGTCAGAAAACCTCTCTGTCCAACGCCACTTCTGATTTGTGCACCTCTAACACCTCTGCCCTGTTGCCCCCTGCAGCTCATGTGAGAACCATCACCGGCGCTGTGTGCTGGGAATGCCTGAATCAAACGGTCAACAAGAGTTGCTTGTTTGGTTGCCAATATTTGTTCAAGGTTCTCATGTGGCATGATATTTTGCAGTTTCCCATTATAGCTGTTGTGGATTCTGCTCTTGGGCTCCCTCCGGTGGTTATGAGTGGTAGTGCTGCGGTAGTTGGATCGCAGCATTTATCAGGTGTATCTATTTTTTGCAATTTGGGCTGGGCTATATAGCCTTGCTTGATCCTTTAGTCAGTGCCAGTTGTCCATTGTTTTTGTAGGATTCACATCCCTTCTGGTCTCTCCTGTTTGCTGTGCTTTTATTCAAAGATAAGTCCTGGCTTTGTTTTTGCTGTCCACCTGCTGTGGACCTTATAGTTCTGTGCATTTTCATGTTTTTGTCTTGTCCAGCTTAGTCTGTGAAGGATTTGTTGCAGCCTAGCTATTTCTCTGGAGATGCAGATATACCCTCCATGTCTTTAGTCAGATGTGGTGTTTTGTATTTTCTGTGGTGGATATTTTCTAGTGTTTTAATACTGACCGCATAGTACTCTGTTCTATTCTTTCTTTTTAGCTAGTATGGCTTCCTATGCTAAATCCTGATTTCATTTCTGCATATGTCATTTCCCTCTCCTCTCACAGTCAATATTTGTGGGGGGCTATCTATCCTTTGGGGATTTTCTCTGAGGCAAGATAGTTTTCCCGTTTCTGTCTTTAGGGGAAGTTAGTTCTTAGGCTGTGTCGAGGTGTCTAGGGAGTGTTAGGTACATCCCACGGCTACTTCTAGTTGCGATGCTGAGTTCAGGGTTTGCGGTCAGTACAGGTGCCACCTTCTCCAGAGTACGTCTCATGCTGCTCCAAGGCCACCAGATCATAACAGTACAACTGGCCAACAATGAGTTAATTGCATCTCAGAAGAAGGGAGGAAAGATTTTGAGCCATTTTTTTTCCTTAGCCTGTTTGGTCTGTTCCTCCCTCTTAATCTCTGAGTGGCTGCGGAGCCTAGTAATAACATGAGTGTTCAGGAGTTAGTTTCTCGTGTGGATCAGCTTGCTGCTAGGGTACAGGGTATTTCAGATTATATTGTTCAGACTCCTGCCTTAGAACCTAGGATTCCCACTCCTGATTTATTCTTTGGTGACAGATCCAAATTTTTGAGTTTCAAAAATAACTGTAAACTGTTTTTTGCATTGAGACCCCGGTCTTCTGGTGATCCCATTCAGCAGGTTAAAATCACCATATCCCTGCTGCATGGTGACCCACAGGATTTGGCATTTTCCCTGGAAACTGGCAATCCTGCTTTGCTTAATGTTGATTCTTTCTTTCAAGCATTGGGGTTATTGTATGATGAGCCTAATTCTTTGGATCAAGCTGAGAAAATCTTGCTGGACCTGTGTCAAGGTCAAGAAGCGGCAGAATCGTATTGCCAGAAATTTAGAAAATGGTCTGTACTGAATAAATGGAATGAGGATGCCTTGGCGGCAATTTTCAGAAAGGGTCTTTCTGAATCCGTTAAAGATGTTATGGTGGGGTTCCCCACGCCTGCTGGTCTGAGTGATTCTATGTCTCTGGCCATTCAGATTGATCGGCGCTTGCGCGAGCGCAGAGTTGTGCACACTGTGGCGTTGTCCTCTGAGCGGAGCCCTGAGCCTATGCAGTGTGATAGGATTTTGTCTAAAGCTGAACGTCAAAGATTCAGGCGTCAGAGTAGGTTGTGTTTTTACTGCGGCGATTCTGCTCATATTATTTCTGATTGCCCTAAGCGTACAAAGAGAAACGCTAGTTCTGTTACCATCAGTACTGTACAACCTAAATTTCTGTTATCTGTGACCTTGATCTGCTCATTATCATCATTTTCTGTTGTGGCATTTGTGGATTCAGGCGCCGCTCTGAACTTAATGGACTTAGAATTTGTCAGACGTTGTGGTTTCCCCTTGCAGCCTTTGCAGAACCCCTTTAAGGGGCATTGATGCTACACCGTTGGCTAAAAATAAACCTCAGTTTTGGACACAGCTGACCATGCGCATGGCGCCAGCCCATCAGGAAGATTGTCATTTTCTGGTGTTGCATAATTTGCATGACGATATTGTGCTGGGTTTTCCATGGTTACAGCTACATAATCCGGTGTTAGATTGGAAATCTATGTCTGTGACTAGTTGGGGTTGTCAGGGGGTTCATGGTCACGTTCCTTTGATGTCAATTTCCTCTTCCCCCTCTTCTGAAATTCCTGAGTTTTTGTCAGATTTCCAGGATGTATTTGATGAGCCCAAATCCAGTTCCCTTCCACCACATAGGGACTGTGATTGTGCTATTGACTTGATTCCAGGTTGTAAGTTCCCTAAGGGCCGACTTTTCAACCTGTCTGTGCCAGAACATGCCGCCATGCGGAGCTACATTAAGGAGTCTTTGGAGAAGGAGCATATTCGGCCATCTTCTTCACCATTGGGAGCAGGTTTTTTTTTTGTTGCCAAGAAGGATGGCTCCTTGAGACCCTGTATTGATTATCGCCTCTTGAATAAGATCACGGTCAAATTTCAATACCCTTTGCCTTTGCTTACTGATTTGTTTGCTAGGATTAAGGGGGCTAGCTGGTTTACTAAGTTTGACCTTCGAGGGGCATATAATCTTATTCGTATTAAGCAGGGTGACGAATGGAAAACTGTATTTAATACGCCCGAAGGCTATTTTGAATACCTTGTGATGCCATTCGGACTCTCTAATGCTCCATCTGTGTTCCAATCCTTCATGCATGATATCTTTCGGAGTTATCTTGATAAATTCATGGTTGTATATTTGGATGATATTTTGATTTTTTCCGATGATTGGGAGTCTCATGTGAAACAGGTCAGGATGGTATTTCAGATCCTCTGTAATAATGCTTTATTTGTGAAGGGGTCTAAGTGCCTCTTTGGAGTGCAGAAAGTTTCTTTTTTGGGCTTCATTTTTTCTCCCTCATCTATAGAAATGGATCCGGTTAAGGTTCAGGCCATTCATGATTGGATTCAGCCCACATCTGTGAAGAGCCTTCAGAAATTCTTGGGCTTTGCTAATTTTTATCGTGGTTTCATTGCCAACTTCTCCAGTGTGGTTAAACCTCTGACCGATTTGACAAAGAAAGGCGCTGATGTGACTAATTGGTCATCTGCGGCTGTTTCTGCCTTTCAGGAGCTTAAACGCCGATTTACTTCTGCCCCTGTGTTGCGTCAGCCGGATGTTTCTCTTCCTTTTCAGGTTGAGGTTGACGTATCTGAGATTGGGGCAGGGGCCGTTTTGTCTCAGAGGAATTCTGATGGTTCCTTGATGAAACCGTGTGCCTTCTTTTCTCGGAAGTTTTCGCCTGCGGAACGCAATTATGATGTCGGCAATCGGGAGTTGTTGGCTATGAAGTGGGCATTTGAGGAGTGGCGACATTGGCTTGAGGGGGCCAAGCACCGTATTGTGGTCCTGACCGATCATAAGAATCTGATTTACCTCGAGTCTGCCAAACGGCTGAATCCTAGACAGGCTCGATGGTCCCTGTTTTTCTCCCGTTTTGATTTTGTGGTCTCGTACATTCCTGCCATTCACAGAAACAGAAGGTATAAACTTGGGAGTATATTAAACTAATTGTTCACAGACAAAACCCAATTGTAAAATTGATTAAAACTTGACTTTTAATAAATTTCTTTATAAAAGAGTAACCCCAATTAGTGCACTACAAAAAACCATCACCAACACAACAACAATCAATAGGAAAGGCCCAGGTGGTGCCTAACCCTGCACTAATGCTAGATGCGCCTTGCCTATCAGCGGAGGTTGGCACCCTATTTCCTGCGCAAATGGCGCCCCCGCTCCACGTCGGCTCACCCTACTACCCCTGTTATACCCTTTTAGGGTGGGATGAACATATACTCATACACACTCGACGTGCTATCTCTTTATTATTTTTTATTTTTATATTTCAGAGATTATTTTTGGGATATCCTAATGCTATGGGGCTATCCCTTGTCTGTCCCTGCCTATCAGCGGGGGTTGGCACCCTAATCATATGCAATTGGCGCCCCCACTCCTCGGCGGCTGATAACCTTTTATATCCCTATATAGGTAAGAAAAATAAATTCTTAGGCAAGGTGCATAAGTGCTTTAAAGTGCTTGTAGAGAGGAATATCAGGGTGTCCTATATATATAAATGGGTTACCTTTATATGCCAATCATTCACAGATCATCTATACGACAGAAATAAAGTACCAGTTGAATCCTGTACCATATAGCAAATAACCTTACTCAAAATTGTTGTTGTGTTGGTGATGGTTTTTTGTAGTGCACTAATTGGGGTTACTCTTTTATAAAGAAATTTATTAAAAGTCAAGTTTTAATCAATTTTACAATTGGGTTTTGTCTCGTACATTCCTGGTACTAAGAATGTTAAGGCGGATGCCCTCTCTAGGAGTTTTTTTCCTGATTCCTCTGGGGTTCTTGAGCCGGTCGGCATTCTGAAGGAAGGGGTGATTCTTTCTGCCATCTCCCCTGATTTACGACGGGTTCTTCAGGAGTTTCAGGCGGACAAACCTGACCGCTGTCCAGTGGGGAAACTGTTTGTTCCTGATAGATGGACTAGTAAAGTGATTTCTGAGGTTCATTGTTCTGTGCTGGCTGGCCATCCTGGGATTTTTGGTACCAGAGATTTGGTTGGTAGGTCCTTTTGGTGGCCTTCTTTGTCGTGGGATGTGCGTTCTTTTGTGCTGTCCTGTGGGATTTGTGCGCAGGCTAAGCCTTGCTGTTCCCGCGCTAGTGGGTTGCTTTTGCCTTTGCCGGTCCCTGAGAGACCTTGGACACATATTTCTATGGATTTTATTTCAGATCTTCCGGTTTCCCAGAGGATGTCGGTTATCTGGGTGGTTTGTGACCGGTTTTCTAAGATGGTTCATTTGGTACCTTTGCCTAAATTGCCTTCCTCTTCTGATTTGGTTCCGTTGTTTTTTCAGCATGTGGTTCATTTGCATGGCATTCCGGAGAATATTGTGTCCGATAGAGGTTCCCAGTTTGTTTCTAGGTTTTGGCGGGCCTTTTGTGCTAGGCTGGGCATTGATTTGTCTTTTTCTTCCGCATTTCATCCTCAGACAAATGGCCAGACCGAGCGAACTAATCAGACTTTGGAAACTTATTTGAGATGCTTTGTGTCTGCTGATCAGGATGATTGGGTGGCTTTCTTGCCATTGGCCGAGTTTGCCCTTAATAATCGGGCTAGTTCTGCTACCTTGGTTTCGCCTTTTTTTTGTAATTTTGGTTTTCATCCTCGTTTTTCTTCAGGGCAGGTTGAGCCTTCTGATTGTCCTGGTGTGGATTCTGTGGTTGACAGGCTGCAGCAGATTTGGGCTCATGTGGTGGACAATTTGGTGTTGTCTCAGGAGGAGGCTCAACGTTTTGCTAACCATCGTCGGTGTGTTGGTTCCCGGCTTCGGGTTGGGGATTTGGTCTGGTTGTCTTCCCGTCATGTTCCTATGAAGGTTTCTTCCCCTAAGTTCAAGCCTCGGTTTATTGGTCCTTATAGGATTTCTGAGATTATCAATCCAGTGTCTTTTCGTTTGGCCCTTCCAGCCTCTTTTTCCATCCATAATGTGTTCCATAGATCTTTGTTGCGGAAGTATGTGGTGCCCGTTGTTCCCTCTGTTGATCCTCCGGCCCTGGTGTTGATTGATGGGGAGTTGGAGTATGTGGTTGAGAAGATTTTGGATTCTCGTTTTTCGAGGCAGAGGCTTCAGTATCTGGTCAAATGGAAGGGTTATGGCCAGGAGGATAATTCTTGGGTTGTTGCTTTCGATGTTCATGCTGATGATTTGGTTCGTGCCTTTCATTTGGCTCGTCCTGATCGGCCTGGGGGCTCTGGTGAGGGTTCGGTGACCCCTCCTCAAGGAGAATTCTGCTCTTGGGCTCCCTCCGGTGGTTATGAGTGGTAGTGCTGCGGTAGTTGGATCGCAGCATTTATCAGGTGTATCTATTTTTTGCAATTTGGGCTGGGCTATATAGCCTTGCTTGATCCTTTAGTCAGTGCCAGTTGTCCATTGTTTTTGTAGGATTCACATCCCTTCTGGTCTCTCCTGTTTGCTGTGCTTTTCTTCAAAGATAAGTCCTTGCTTTGTTTTTGCTGTCCACTTGCTGTGGACCTTATAGTTCTGTGCATTTTCATGTTTTTGTCTTGTCCAGCTTAGTCTGTGAAGGATTTTTTGCAGCCTAGCTATTTCTCTGGAGATGCAGATATACCCTCCATGTCTTTAGTCAGATGTGGTGTTTTGTATTTTCTGTGGTGGATATATTCTAGTGTTTTAATACTGACCGCATAGTACTCTGATCTATTCTTTCTTTTTAGCTAGTATGGCTTCCTATGCTAAATCCTGATTTCATTTCTGCGTATGTTATTTCCCTCTCCTCTCACAGTCAATATTTGTGGGGGGCTGTCTATAATTTGGGGATTTTCTCTGAGGCAAGATAGGTTTCCTGTTTCTGTCTTTAGGTGTAGTTAGTTCTTAGGCTGTGTCGAGGGGTCTAGGGAGTGTTAGGTACCCTGTTGTGAATTCTGTTGTCGAGCTCCCTCCTGTGGTCATGAGTGGTACTTCGGCTGGTTCTGTCCATGGGCTTCCTCTGGTGGTTGTGAGTGGAGCTGCGGCTTCTGAATTTCCTTCCACAGGTGACGAGTGTTGTGAATTCTGTGGCTGAGTTCACTTCTGTGGTCACAAGTGGTATTGCAGTCTCTGGGCTTCCTCCCTCAGGTGTTTTGGTGAGCTCGTTGGCTGCCTTGCTATTTAGCTCCACCTGAGTCTGTCTTCCTTGCTCCTTGTCAATGTTCCAGTGTTGGATCTGAGCTACTGCATCTTTCCTTGGGCCTGCTGCTCTGCTAGATAAGTGCTTCTAGTTTGTTTTCTGTTTTTTCTGTCCAGCTTGCTATTATCTTTTGCTGGAAGCTCTGAGAAGCAAAGGGGTGCACCGCCGTGCTGTTAGTTCGGCACGGTGGGTCTTTTTGCCCCTTTGCGTGGTTTTCGTTTTAGGGTTTTTTGTAGACTGCATAGTTCTCTTTGCTATCCTCGCTCTGTCTAGAATATCGGGCCTCACTTTGCTGAATCTATTTCATTCCTACGTTTGTCTTTTCATCTTGCTAACAGTCATTATATGTGGGGGCTGCCTATTCCTTTGGGGTATTTCTCTGAGGTAAGTCAGGCTTGTATTTCTATCTTCAGGCTAGTCAGCTCCTCAGGCAGTGCCGAGTTGCATAGGTAGTGGATAGGCGCAATCCACTGCTGCTTCCAGTTGTGTGAGGATAGATCAGGTACTGCAGTCTACAGAGATTCCACGTCTCAGAGCTCGTCCTATTGTTTTGGGTTATTGCCAGATCTCTGTATGTGCGCTGATTACTGCACGCTGTGTTGCCTGATTGCCAGCCATAACAGTACAAGGAGCCATTCAATGATTTCCAATAGAGGGAAAAAAGAAATCCTGACATCATTTTTTTTTCTTAGCTCTGTCTTCAGTCTTTTTTTTCCCCTAGACATTAGAGTGCTTCAGGACACAGCTGTGGACATGGATATTCAGGCTCTGTGCTCCTCAATGGATAATCTCGTTGTAAATGTACAAAAGATTCAAGATACTATTGATCAGAAATCGATGCTAGAACCAAGAATTCCGATTCCTGATTTGTTTTTTGGTGACAGAACTAAGTTCCTGAGCTTCAGAAATAATTGTAAGCTATTTTTGGCCTTGAAACCTCATTCTTCTGGTAATCCTATTCAACAGGTTTTGATTATTATTTCTTTTTTGCGCGGCGACCCACAGGACTGGGCGTTTTCTCTTGCACCAGGAGATTCTGCATTGAGTAATGTTGATGCATTTTTCCAGGCGCTGGGATTGCTTTACGATGAGCCTAATTCAGTGGATCAAGCTGAGAAAAATCTGCTGGCTTTATGCCAGGGTCAGGATGATGTAGAAGTATATTGTCAGAAATTTAGAAAATGGTCAGTACTCACTCTGTGGAATGAATCTGCACTAGCGGCTTTGTTCAGAAAGGGTCTCTCTGAAGCTCTTAAGGATGTAATGGTGGGATTTCCTATGCCTGCTGGTTTGAATGAGTCTATGTCCTTGGCCATTCAGATCGGTCGTCGCTTGCGCGAGCGTAAATCTGTGCACCATCTGGCGGTATTGTCTGAGAGTAAACCTGAGCCTATGCAGTGCGACAGGACTATGACTAAAGTAGAACGGCACGAACACAGACGTCTGAACAGACTGTGTTTCTATTGTGGTGATTCTACTCATGCTATTTCTAATTGTCCTAAACGCACTAGGCGGTTCGATAGCTCTGCCGTTATTGGTACTGTACAGTCCAAATTCCTTTTGTCCATTACCTTAATGTGCTCTTTGTCATCGTATTCTGTGATGGCGTTTGTGGATTCAGGCGCTGCCCTGAATCTGATGGATTTGGATTATGCTAAACGTTGTGGATTTTTCTTGGAGCCTTTGCGGTGTCCTATTCCGTTGAGAGGAATTGATGCTACACCTCTGGCCAAGAATAAGCCTCAGTACTGGGCCCAGCTGACCATGTGCATGGCTCCTGCACATCAGGAAGTTATTCGCTTTTTGGTACTGCATAATTTGCATGATGTGGTCGTGTTGGGGTTGCCATGGCTACAAACCCATAATCCAGTATTGGATTGGAACTCTATGTCGGTAACCAGCTGGGGTTGTCAGGGAGTACATGGTGATGTTCCATTTTTGTCTATTTCGTCATCCATTCCTTCTGACATCTCAGAGTTCTTGTCGGACTTTCAGGATGTATTTGAAGAGTCCAAGTCTGATGCCCTTCCTCCGCATAGGAATTGTGATTGTGCTATCGATTTGATTCCTGGTAGTAAATTCCCTAAGGGTCGTTTATTTAATTTGTCCGTACCTGAACACACCGCTATGCGCAGTTATGTGAAGGAGTCCCTGGAGAAGGGACATATTCGCCCATCGTCGTCACCATTGGGAGCAGGGTTCTTTTTTGTAGCCAAGAAGGATGGTTCGCTAAGACCGTGTATTGATTACCGCCTTCTTAATAAGATCACTGTTAAGTTTCAGTATCCCTTGCCATTGATTTCTGACTTGTTTGCTCGGATTAAGGGGGCTAGTTGGTTTACTAAGATTGATCTTCGTGGTGCGTATAATCTGGTGAGAATCAGGCAGGGAGATGAATGGAAAACGGCATTTAATACGCCCGAGGGTCATTTTGAGTATCTGGTGATGCCGTTCGGACTTGCCAATGCTCCATCTGTTTTTCAGTCTTTTATGCATGACATCTTCCGTGAGTATCTGGATAAATTCTTGATTGTTTACTTGGATGACATTTTGATCTTCTCAGATGATTGGGAGTCTCATGTGAAGCAAGTCAGAATGGTTTTCCAGGTACTGCGTGCTAATTCCTTGTTCGTGAAGGGATCAAAGTGTCTCTTCGGTGTGCAGAAAGTTTCATTTTTGGGGTTCATCTTTTCCCCTTCTACTATCGAGATGGATCCGGTTAAGGTTCAGGCCATCCAGGATTGGACTCAGCCGACATCTCTAAAAAGTTTGCAGAAATTCCTGGGCTTTGCTAATTTTTATCGTCGCTTCATCTGTAATTTTTCTAGCATTGCCAGACCATTGACCGATTTGACCAAGAAGGGTGCTGATTTGGTTAATTGGTCTTCTGCTGCCGTGGAAGCTTTTCAGGAGTTGAAGCGTCGTTTTTGCTGTGCCCCTGTGTTGTGTCAACCTGATGTTTCTCTTCCGTTCCAGGTCGAGGTTGATGCTTCTGAGATTGGTGCTGGGGCGGTTTTGTCACAGAGAGGTTCTGGTTGCTCAGTGTTCAAACCATGTGCTTTCTTTTCCAGGAAATTTTCTGCTGCTGAGCGTAATTATGATGTGGGCAACCGAGAGTTGCTGGCCATGAAGTGGGCATTCGAGGAGTGGCGTCATTGGCTTGAGGGTGCTAAGCATCGCGTGGTGGTTTTGACTGATCATAAGAACCTTACTTATCTTGAGTCTGCCAAGCGCTTGAATCCTAGACAGGCCCGTTGGTCGTTGTTTTTTGCTCGTTTTGATTTTGTGATTTCATACCTTCCGGGCTCTAAAAATGTGAAGGCGGATGCTCTGTCTAGGAGTTTTGTGCCCGACTCTCCGGGGTTATCTGAGCCGGCGAGTATCCTCAAGGAAGGAGTCATTGTTTCTGCCATCTCCCCTGATTTGTGGAGAGTGTTGCAGAAATTTCAGGCTAATAAACCTGATCGTTGTCCGGCCGAGAAACTGTTCGTCCCTGATAGGTGGACTAGTAAAGTTATCTCTGAACTTCATTGTTCGGTGCTGGCCGGTCATCCAGGAATCTTTGGTACCAGGGAGTTGGTTGCTAGATCCTTCTGGTGGCCATCTCTGTCACGGGATGTGCGTGCTTTTGTGCAGTCCTGTGGAATTTGTGCTAGGGCTAAGCCCTGCTGTTCACGTGCCAGTGGGTTGCTTTTGCCCTTGCCGGTCCCGAAGAGGCCTTGGACACATATTTCGATGGATTTCATTTCTGACCTTCCCGTTTCTCAAAAGATGTCTGTCATTTGGGTGGTCTGTGATCGCTTTTCTAAAATGGTCCATCTGGTGCCCTTGGTTAAATTGCCTTCCTCCTCTGATTTGGTGCCTTTGTTCTTCCAGCATGTGGTTCGTTTACATGGCATTCCTGAGAATATTGTTTCTGACAGAGGTTCCCAGTTTGTCTCGAGGTTCTGGCGAGCCTTTTGTGGTAGGATGGGCATTGACCTATCTTTTTCCTCGGCCTTCCATCCTCAGACTAATGGCCAGACCGAACGAACCAATCAGACCTTGGAAACATATCTGAGATGTTTTGTTTCCGCTGACCAGGATGATTGGGTGTCATTTTTGCCGTTGGCTGAGTTCGCCCTTAATAATCGGGCCAGCTCGGCTACCTTGGTCTCTCCATTTTTCTGCAATTCTGGGTTCCATCCTCGTTTCTCTTCAGGACAGGTTGAGTCTTCGGACTGTCCTGGTGTGGATAATGTGGTGGACAGGTTGCAGCAGATCTGGACTCAGGTAGTGGACAATTTGACCTTGTCCCAGGAGAAGGCTCAGCTTTTCGCTAATCGCAGACGCCGTGTGGGACCCCGACTTCGTGTTGGGGATCTGGTTTGGTTATCTTCTCGTCATATACCTATGAAGGTTTCCTCTCCTAAATTTAAACCTCGTTTTATTGGTCCGTATAGGATTTCTGAGATTCTCAATCCGGTGTCTTTTCGTCTGACCCTCCCAGACTCCTTTTCCATACATAATGTATTCCATAGGTCGTTGTTGAGGAGATACGTGGCACCTATGGTTCCATCTGTGGAGCCTCCTGCCCCTGTTTTGGTGGAGGGGGAATTGGAGTATATTGTGGAGAAGATTTTGGATTCTCGTGTCTCTAGACGGAAACTCCAGTATCTGGTCAAATGGAAGGGTTATGCTCAGGAAGATAATTCCTGGGTTTTTGCCTCTGATGTCCATGCCCCAGATCTTGTTCGTGCCTTTCATGTGGCTCATCCTGGTCGGCCTGGGGGTTCTGGTGAGGGTTCGGTGACCCCTCCTCAAGGGGGGGGTACTGTTGTGAATTCTGTGGCTGAGTTCACTTCTGTGGTCACAAGTGGTATTGCAGTCTCTGGGCTTCCTCCCTCAGGTGTTTTGGTGAGCTCGTTGGCTGCCTTGCTATTTAGCTCCACCTGAGTCTGTCTTCCTTGCTCCTTGTCAATGTTCCAGTGTTGGATCTGAGCTACTGCATCTTTCCTTGGGCCTGCTGCTCTGCTAGATAAGTGCTTCTAGTTTGTTTTCTGTTTTTTCTGTCCAGCTTGCTATTATCTTTTGCTGGAAGCTCTGAGAAGCAAAGGGGTGCACCGCCGTGCTGTTAGTTCGGCACGGTGGGTCTTTTTGCCCCTTTGCGTGGTTTTCGTTTTAGGGTTTTTTGTAGACTGCATAGTTCTCTTTGCTATCCTCGCTCTGTCTAGAATATCGGGCCTCACTTTGCTGAATCTATTTCATTCCTACGTTTGTCTTTTCATCTTGCTAACAGTCATTATATGTGGGGGCTGCCTATTCCTTTGGGGTATTTCTCTGAGGTAAGTCAGGCTTGTATTTCTATCTTCAGGCTAGTCAGCTCCTCAGGCAGTGCCGAGTTGCATAGGTAGTGGATAGGCGCAATCCACTGCTGCTTCCAGTTGTGTGAGGATAGATCAGGTACTGCAGTCTACAGAGATTCCACGTCTCAGAGCTCGTCCTATTGTTTTGGGTTATTGCCAGATCTCTGTATGTGCGCTGATTACTGCACGCTGTGTTGCCTGATTGCCAGCCATAACAGACGAGGTTAATTCGTTAGCTGGCTGCTCTATTTAACTCCACTTAGATCTTTGCTCCATGCCACCTGTCAATGTTCCAGTATTGGTCTAGTTCTCTCCTGGATCGTTCTTGTGACCTGTCTTCCCAGCAGAAGCTAAGTTCCTGCTTGTTTTTCTCTGGTTTGCTATTTTTCTGTCCAGCTTGCTATTTTGATTTGTCTTGCTTGCTGGAAGCTCTGGGACGCAGAGGGAGCGCCTCCGCACCGTGAGTCGGTGCGGAGGGTCTTTTTGCGCCCTCTGCGTGGTCTTTTTGTAGTTTTTTGTGCTGACCGCAAAGTTACCTTTCCTATCCTCTGTCTGTTCAGTAAGTCTTTGCTAAATCTATTTCATCTCTGTGTTTGTAATTTTCATCTTTACTCACAGTCATTATATGTGGGGGGCTGCCTTTTCCTTTGGGGAATTTCTTTGAGGCAAGGTAGGCTTTATTTTTCTATCTCTAGGGCTAGCTAGTTTCTTAGGCTGTGTCGAGTTGAATAGGGAGCGTTAGGAGCAATCCACGGCTATTTCTAGTGTGTGTGATAGGATTAGGGATTGCAGTCAGCAGAGTTCCCACGTCTCAGAGCTCGTCCTATATTATTAGTAACTATCAGGGCATTCCGTGTGCTCTTAACCACCAGGTCCATTATTGTCCTTACCACCAGGTCATAACAGTACCTGTTGTGAGTTCTGTTTTTGGGCTCCCTCTGGTGGTTACTGATGGTACTGGGTGACTTGTCTTTCCTGGGTTTCTGGGTTCCACCTGATCCATCAGCATATGGGAGTTTCCTATTTAACCTGGCTTTGCTGGCATTTCCTCGCCGGTTATCAATGTATCCAGTGTGTCTTGTTACCTCTGCTCCCTGCTCCTAGAACCTTCTGGTCAAGCTAAGTTTGGATTTTCCTGTTTTGGTGTTTTGCTTTATTTGGTTTTTAGTCCAGCCTGCAGATATGTGATTCTTGCTGCTGGTTGCTCTAGTGGGCTGAAATTGCTCCTCATGTACCATGAGTTGGCACATGAGTTCAAGTAATTTCAGGATGGTTTTTTTGAAGGGTTTTTCGCTGACCGCGCAGTTCACTTTTGTATCCTCTGCTATCTAGCTTTAGCGGGCCTCATTTTGCTGAAACTGTTTTCATACTGCGTATGTGCTTTCCTCTCATTTCACCGTCATTATATGTGGGGGGCTGCTATTTCTGTGGGGGATTTCTCTGGAGGCAAGAGAGGTCTGTGTTTCTACTAATAGGGGAAGTTAGATCTTCGGCTGGAGCGAGACGTCTAGGATCATCGTAGGCACGTTCCCCGGCTACTTTTATTTGTGTGTTAGGTTCAGGGTCGCGGTCAGCTCAGGTTCCATCGCCCTAGAGCTTGTTTGTATCTGTGCTTGTCCTTTGGTGATCCCCTGCCATTGGGATCA